>NC_064307.1:30641813-30718380 GCF_023373825.1 Bactrocera dorsalis
AAACTGTTTGCGCACGATAGTCTTCCAGGCATATGGTTGTCCGTTTTTTGGAAAACTGGACATGTCGTAATCATACCCCTCGAAAAACGCAGAACAGTAAATTATGTATGGTACTCAACTAGTTATTTGCCAGTCTTCCAAGAAATCACGAAAGTCTACCGCTGCAGATGGATCACTTCTCATCACAACTATGTGAGCTCTCACTCATCGACTGAAACAATTACACTTTTCAGCACTCAAAACATTGATATGTTGAACTATCCGCAGTGTACTTCCGATGGTTGATGTGTTAAGAATTTTACTGTTGGAGTTAGATCAATCAGTTGGATATCAGCTACCAACAAGCACATTGAAGCTATTCCAAATATACTTAGATGCTTAAGCAAAACACTCAATGAGGAAGTGTTGAGGTAATTCTTTCTCATCTTCTTCCAGGCAGCTGATGCAACTGTCATCCCGTAAAATGTTCAATCTTACCGCATGTATACCGATCAAACAGTGTTCAGTTAGAACTCCTACAACCCCTGGAAGATGGACTTTGCTGAGAACGAAGAGCTCACTATACCTCTTTCGATTTATCCTGGCAAAAGGATCATGATACTGCACTGCTAGTAGTTGACCAACTCCCGTTGGCTAGCCAGAATCCTAATGCGATTAACTAATACTCTCTCTACTTTTCTTGACTCAGATGGGAGTCATTTAGTTATATATTTTATAGGGCCTCTGATATTTCCTACTGGGTGTTAAAAACTTCGTGGAAAATATAATAACTCGGTCTGTATATAATAAACACCCGTGACATAAACATTACTCTAGAGCACTTACGACTGCACCATCCGAGACTTGGTCTACTACACCACAAACACTTGCCCAAACAATACAATATTTATAGGAAATCAGTAGCACGAACTTAACACTTAGCATTTTATTGAGCCTGCCACCGGCAAACTGCAAATATTTGCACACTTAATACGAAATTATTTAATAATAAATGCTTTCAACACTCAAGTTGCATGCACACTTGCAACGAATTCAATTTCTCAACTGCCATCAACAACCTGCCACTGCATCAACTGATTTACGATTCTACATTATCATTGCAAGTGTCAACACAGCTGCCTACCACTTCTGCCGCCATATATCCTTATGCTTTGAGAGCACTGCAAAATGATACTTGAAAATTCGCTGGAAAGTCGAGGGTATATTAAAAATTTATTGTGTTCACACAAAAACATACATACGTACATTTGGTATATGTATATACAAAGTCGTAAAATAAGGCATTAGATCTTCTTAAGGTAGTGAATTTTTCTATTATTTTAAAGCGGCTTTGATCCTTAAATGACTTTGTCAGACATAGCTTACCAACTCCTTTACAACACTTTACTCGTGGACTCGTATAAATTGTCTTCGATTAAGTCGCGGATGGAGTTGTAAGCTTCTGGTCTTCCTAACGATTTACACCCACCGCATACACCGTTACAGTAAATAAAATAATATTTCAGCTGTTAGTTGAGTTAACAGCCATACCTCTAGTGCTGCGACCTTCTGTTCGCTTTGACTTGCGCTGCTGCTGATAATTTGTAGAAATTTGTACAAACCATAATGGCATGGTTTTGTTCGACAGGTTTTTTGTCGCTCAATTTTCAGAAATATACTATTTTGTGAAGCTGTTGACATTGGTTGTGACAAAGGTCAAAAAGTTTTCTAAGTTTCCGCAGGTTTTCCATCCTTTTTAATTTGGGCATATGAGGTCAGTTTGCACGGTGATTTCAATAAGTGAGTTCATATCTAAGTGAAGTGTTTCTTGTGCACCAGCAAGAGAGACTACTAAACTTGCATGATGGAAACTTGTTGACGCTTTGTGATTCAACACTAGATGACGTAGATTTTTGTCAGCAATTTTAATGTTTTCCCATGCTATTCCCACGTTTGAAGGGTAGTCCATAAAGTTTGAAAGGATTTAGGTCAGAAAGCACAGAGCAGAATAAGTAATTCCATTCCAAAAATTCAAAATTTTATTAAAGCTGAAGGTAAAGAATATAGCTTTACAACATTAATGTAATAATTTACCAAAAAAATCTGAATGTGTTAATTTTAAAATTTTACGAGAAAAATACAATTTGCAACTTGTGTTCGGAATATAGATGGGGGAACGTAATTTGACAAAATGATATAAATATACACACTACTACATATATATAAGTTGCGGTTCCAAAGTAAACAGGACTTAAAAAAAAAGAAGAAATGTTTTTTTCGGCAAAATCAAATTATTTTATTCCAAATAGTCTCCTTCTGCTTTAATACAGCTCTTTGCACGGTCAAAAAAGCATGCCGAACGAGGGTTGTATCGCCCTTCGAATGTTGGATTCTGAGCAATTTTTAGTCGTCAGTCAATTTGTGCGGAACAAACCGTGTACACACCTTTCGTAAGCCCAAATGTTCGGTCAAAATGCGACAAATCGATGTTTTGGAGATGTTCAATTCCATTTCTATGAATTTCAATGATGATTTCGGCTGATTTTTGATGAATTCACGCACAATGTCGATGGAATTTCCGATGATCACGGATTTTGGCTGGCCCATATGTTGATCGTTATTTATTTCTTCACGACCACTTTGAAAACGTTAAAATCACTCGTGCACTCTGCTACGGGATAGGCAATCATCGCCATAAACTTGTTTCATCAATTAAAACGTTTCGGTAGAAGTTTTACCAATTTGAAAACAAAATTTAATGTTGCCTCTTTGTTCGAAGATTATTTTTGCACCGACAACACAAACATACTGACACTTTAAACGCAATAACTTCACTTCCAATCAATAAAATGTCATGAAATTCTCACTAGACAATCGATAAAGATAGCAGATTATAACGCACCAGTCGACATATAGTTGGAGGCACCAGAGGGCACTATTTTCAAAATGTCCTTTTACTTTGGAACGCTCCTTGTATTGCAAAAAATAACTCTACTTTGATCACCCGTTAGTTATAGACACACACATACACCTTGAAAGCTTCTAAAAGCTTGTTGCTTTCTTGCAATAAATCGTTTGTATTTTTGTAGTCTATTATAGCTTTGAGGTTTATTCAGAGAGAAACATTTTTGTCACAAGAAATTTTAGTTTTTGCCTTAAAAGTTATCCGACGTAAACAAGAAAAGGGTTGCTCGGTTTGTTCAAAATTTAGCTGACTTCAAAGGGTTAATTATTTATTCAAAAACATCATAGAATGTAATTTGTTTTCTTATTTGATTGAAAATGTATTCAACGTTCGGAAAATCGGCAATCTTCTATAAACTTGGCAAATATTTCTTTAATACTACCTTAAGATGTGTTTTCTGAAAGCCATAAGTTAGTATTACGAATTGCGTTGCACATCTTGAGGGAGTAGTAGTTCTTATAGGCCTGCATAATAACGATTGTTTCATGATTTTATAGCTAATTATATAATATTTACTAATTCTTCTTCTTCTTTACTGGCGTAGACATCGCTTACGCGATTATAGCCGAGTCAACAACAGCGCGCCAGTCGTCAAAAGGGGGGTCTCTCATCCGAGGCTGTTGGTGGTTTTTCATTGGGGGTGTTTTTTACGTGGCGGGTCCGAAACCCAGCGCACAACCCTATGCAGAGGATGTTTCGCCTTCTCACATTAGCTCGCCTTAGAACGGATGTTCTTAAGCTACCCAGAGGATACTTGGTCAAAGACCGGAAATCTTAAGCTGCTTGAGCCATATGGAAAATAATCGTTATTGGCCACTCCCAAGTGAATGGCAATTAGAGAACTTTCCTCACTTGAGTGAACTTCTAAACCTGACTCCATCCTCCTCCATTACTAATTACAAAATGATTTTAGACCACTGCTGGAATTAGTACACATTATTTAAAAGTGGTAAAAGTTTTCATAAGAAATTATTCATAGCTAAGGACTCTCCCCAAAAGGCATTTAACTTCTAGTATTTGTTTTACAGACGCAAACAATTTTTTGTGCATATGCCATATATACAATCCATTAGTCTATATTAAATTTTGCTAACTGTACCAGAGGCAATTGAGAATTCGTAATAAATAAAGTAAACATATTAAAATTACAAACATTCAGAGAATTTCGGAATTTGAATAAATAACAAGAGCTTTGTGGAACATAAATTTACAATACCTAAAGGCTTGTCATATGTCTCTGATGATTTACATGCGTTAAAATTTGTAATATCAATTTTTTTAGTAATATGTACATATTTATTAATCTCACATCTCTAGAGAGCTGTCAAAATTGTTTACTAATACAATTTATAGATTATTCAAAAAGCATATGTGTAAATACTAAGAATCAACCGGATCAAAAACAATTCATCAACATTTTTTTCCTCATATTTCACCCGTATTTTATTAATATCAATTTAGAATTTTATACTATGTAATATTTTCATGAAATATTATATTTGAATTGAAGTGCAAGTTGACGAATACAAAAGGATTTTTTTTTGTTAGCACTGCGCATATAATCTCTTTATACACATCATTGAAGCGTTTTGTGAAACGTCTCTTAATTAAAATCGGTTTTTATGAATACATAAGTGTCAATCTTCCAATATAAAAGAGTATAATTGGCAATTATCGACCTTTTTAAGGTTAACTAAAACGAAATAAAGTCGGTAGGTAGGTGAGGGTGCCGCTACCAGGGGCTTAATTAGCGTTGGTGTGCTATTTTGATGCACTATAGTAGGACCTTATAGCCTTGCTATTCCTTTTCATTGCTGTGCTCGAACCATTTGGTGCTCTCAATGAAGCTACTTATATGCGTTAATCTTTTTGTGGACAAACGTTCCAAAAATTTGGTGCCTGATGGGTTCCAAGAATTTTGTGGTGGTTTTGTGATAAAGCTGGGTATTCATATTAAAATTTGAAAAATATTTCGCTATTATCTTCTTGCTTGCAACTGCGGCAACTACTGTTACAAGGCAATCACATTTTTAGCGCAAGCTTTCCAAAAAGGCGAGTGCCCCGTGATTGTAGCTGTAAGTTTGTATATGCTATTTCTGAACCTAGATGGCAGATCTTGTTCAAGATGCTTATAAAGCTCCTTGTGACCGTTCCCTATAAATAAAGTATTTCGAAAGAATTTGTAATGATATACATATGACAGGGGTTTGCCATTATCTTTTTAAATGATTTCAGACAAGTGATCGTGACTGCCTCCAATAAATGCCAGCTTGGAGGCCTAATTTTGATTTTTTCACTAATGGGGGCACATGTTAGCAATAACGCGCCGAATATTCTCTTCGAAGGCGTTCATCGTTTTGGTTGTAAATGTGTAAACAAGCAACTTTACATGACCCCACAATAAATAGTCCAAAGATCTAAAGTCCCACGATCTTGGAAGATACATACTGCTCACAACCCGAGTTATATTCATTCATATTAATTCATGCACGAATTGAATATTAAGGCCCCCAAACCAAGATCATTCCTCAAAATCTTCCATAAAGTGAATGGGCGCAGCTCCAACACTGTATGATGTCTCTGAGAATGTACATTGCGTATATTCTTCTGCGAAAACGTGTAGCGAAACTGATTGCTCGAACTATTAACTCTGCTGGGCGATTGTGGCGACGGCGATTTGCAAACGTTATTACGGTGTAAGTCTATTAAATTTTAAAAAGCAAACCAAACGGAATACAAATGAGGTAACAGCTGTCAAAAAACCAACTCCAACAAAACTATTGCCTCCGTCATAATTATTATCTTATTAACTTTTAGAATAGTTCTCATCTTAATTTCATTACGACATTTTATTTCATGTTCAATAAACTATGGTCAACATAATCGGACTACTGAGTGGGATCTTCATCACCCATCTTGAGACATAGTATACATTATGGAGTCTATTCGGCGCCGTTCGCAGCAACTCGGTTTGACGTATGGAATGACTTCTTGCATTTTACATCGAGATTTTATATTGAAAGCGTACAGAATAAACCTTGGATATTATGAATTGTAGCCACTCCACCTTCCCAAGCGACATCGCTTCGCTCTATGAGCTGTTAAAAAGTTCTAAGAAGAAGTTTTCGAGCCATATTTTGTTCAGCGCTGAGGTGCATTTCAGGTTAATGCCTATGTAAACAAGCAAAATTGCCGAAGAGCAGCCTGAAAAGATTCAAGAACTGCCATTTAATCCAGAAAAACAACGGTTTGGTATGGTTTTTGCGCCGGTGGAGTCATTGGTCTATCATCGGTGATATCACACTGTTAGACTTTTTCCTCTGAGGATATATAAATATAAAAAGAATGCTACGTACTTTATTTTGTCTAAATCGGCTGGACGGATCCCGAAATATGGAACTTCACCAAAAAGTGGGCGGAGCCACGCCCGTCACTAATTTCCATTTAATTTTGAATACAGCGGCGCTGTTGAAGTTGGATGATATGGCTTAAGTATTATTTTAAACATGTTAGGAGCGGAGCGAAGTCTCATTTTTAAAAACTTGGATGCTACAGGTACCTATCATTTTACTTCCTTCGATGCCTTAAACTAAGTTATAGTTTAGCGCATTAATTTGCTGTTTAGTTTAAACACTTTGTCAATTTTCGTTTAACGGTATTGGGTTGTCGTTCCATTATTCCCACCATTGCATATATAGGTTTTATGTGCTATAAACAACTATTTTACGCATAAATTTATTATGCTCTATTGCAACATGTTGCGATAGTATAAAAATGATGCTGCGAAAGGGGTTATTGTAGTACACTCGTGCAGCGCAACGCTTGTTTTTGCTATGCTTCTAGTTTATGGCAATAAATGGCGAGTATTTTCATGTGCAGTTAAATTTTCTGTGGACACCAAAGATTTTTTTTAGTTGAACACCATAAGTTGTCTTCGCTGATTTCAACTCGCATTTTTTGGCATTTTCACAAGCTTTATTTTGTTGATGCGACAACAAGCTTGTGCCAAAAGCGGTACTATTTAAATGCTGTTTTGTTTGTCTTCCAATTGCATTTCCTTCGGTCTAAACAGGATTATAGTAAGAATATACGCTTTAAAAATGACTGTCTCTAAACCGGTTTTGCACCCATAGCTTAATAAGCAAAGTTATCAGACTTAGCCGTAAAATAGTTTTCGCATATGCGCTATTTTATTTTTTTGGCCCATGTAACTCATCCCGTTCTAATGCATACGCAAATATATATATGCATAACAATATTTGCAGAGTCTATAAGTGATTTTAAATATGTATGTATGTATGCCAAACGCTGCCAGTACAACTTTTACGCCTGAAAAAATTCTTAACCTCTTCTTCTGACTCGTTCTCAAGACTTTTATGGCTGCAAACTGCAACATAAACGTATGAAGAACTTTTACTAGCTTTTAAAAGGTATATAAATATTCAAATATATGTATAAGTAGATATGGGTAGTTGCATGTGTATATGGTAATTTATTTTACTATAATATCTGAAGCAGAAATCCTTTCTTCTCCTCCTTTTTCCCAGCTATTTTGTACGCACACAGCTATTGTTTGTGGGGTTATGCGGTGTTCATAACTTTCTCGTTGCAAAACTGCAAAACATCTTCGACAACATGGCCAGGACTTAAATTTTTCTGCGGTATATAAGAAGAAAGTGTTGACAACTACACATACCATATGTGCAATGCATATAAATTTAGTAGTGTTTCTACTTTTTCCATTAACCTGCTGTTCCGCTGGGAAATAAGCGCTCAAGGAGCTGCTTTGTAGCTTTCACCAGTGACAATGATTTTAATATGCACAAACTGGCTGTCTGTACAAGTTCTGCATCATTTTACCTGCTGCCGGAAACAATTTTCTTGCTTCATGTACTGGTTAATATTGATCCCCTTAATAGGAAAGTCATTGTGAAGTAAAAGCACTCCAAGCAAACGTAGCTTTACTATGACTGACTGAGTTGCTGTCAAATGTTTTGCGCTAAAGTACATACTCAATAGAAATATTGAAATATTTAGTTTAAAAATTTAGTAAAAAAAATTTACCTAGATTATTACTTGATTTAACCCATTTTTAAAGCAAAACAAATGCTCCAACGAAGTAGTGATAGTGTAAAGATAGACACATCAAAATAGCTGTGGGCTGAACGTCCGCCTCTTTTTTTTAGTTTTTAGGCTACAGATTTCCTTTCTTACAGAGGGCTTTGAGTTTTAAATTGAATTATATAGCTTAAATTGAGGCTTATTTATATAACTTTATAGTATCTCAATTAAAGACTTTTTGTAGGTGGGGTATTCCATACCAAATCGACCACTTTTGAACCCGATCCCTTTAGATTTTGCTGAAACTTTTCCATTCTTTTCTACCCTTTGAAAAACATTTTTAAGAATTTTTTTCAAAATTGTTTGTCCTACTTCGAAAAAGTTATGAATTTTAAAAAAAAAATGGCTTTTTTGTTTTCAAATAGCCATAACTTTTGAAGAAATCGACTTTTGGGGAATTCGGAAATTGAATTTTTTCAAAATTTTTTTGTCCAAAACAGTTATGAATTTTTCCAAACAACGGCTTTTCTATTTTCAAATAACTTTTGTAGAAATTTACTTTTGGGGACCTTTTTTTAATTTTTGTTTTTGAATGAACTTTTCGAAAACATACACGAAAAAAATTTAACACGATTATATAAAAATCGGTGTTTTTTAAATAAAATCGTAATTTTTTGGAAGTTCGCCATGTTTTGTAAGTTCGCCTTTTTTTTCCTCAAAAAAAACTTCAAATAATTTGACAACTATCCCTGCTAATCCCGGAGTGGGTCGATTTTTTTATATATTTTTTTTATTTATTTAAAAAAAAAATTGTCAAATTTTCAAAAATGAAAAATTTTTTTCCCGTAAACTTTATTTCTATCATATAAAAAATTATCACGTTTCTATTGAATGACTGTCCCTGTGTCTGTGTGCCTGTCCGTATAAAGTCACTTACTAAAAATGTTCTTATTTTCATACAAATACCAAAATATTTATTAAATCATCGGTTCAGTACTGAAAGTTATGTACATTTTTATTTCCATATTTGTTTATTGGCTTCCAAAAATCGTTAGCGTCCAAGGGCATATGAGTCACTAATAATTTACTGTTTTTTCAATAGTTTATTTTTGTTGTTTTACTACTTTCGGTACTTTTCCATCATTCACGTTCTATAAATTTCCATTAATCAAACCCGAAATTTAAATTTTTTAGACTTCTCGTCATTTCTCCGACAACACATCTGTGTACATGCCAGGTAAAATTACAAAACTGTCAGTCAACTCCGCTGTAATAGCACCCCAAGGCGTATGAGTAATCTATGTTGTGAGTAAATACTGAGTGTTGCAAATTTTTGTACTAAAAGTATGGGAAAAAGAACTGAAAGAAAGAAAACGAATGTCTGTGATGCATATTCCTCTCTCGGGAGTCTTCATCCAGCGATTTTACACTATCTTATAACATACTACTATTTCTTACTTACCGACGACTCCACCACGATACCGCTGTAACGCACAATTGGTGAATTCGAGAGTTTGTTTTTGCCATATTCGGCACTTATAAATCATTTTTCACTCTTCGTCGTATTGCATTTTTTTTTTCATATTTGATTGTGCAGCACTGCTTTATATTTACCGATGCACGCTTCGCTGTGGGAACTCCACATTATTTGAGTTTGAACTACTTCTTTTAATTTCCCTTTTCTCTCAACTTCGCTATTGACTAATAATTTCATTCCTTTTTATTTTTGCATGATTTACCGTTGCTATCCGTTATCGCTTATTTGTCGATTTCCCTAGTTTCTATCCCTATTTACAAGCATATATTATAGTTTGAAAATGTTGTACACGCTGCATTGTTTGCTTCGCTTTGTTGAGAATGCAAACGAGTTTCCAATAAAGATTTATTGTGCGTCATAGTTGTGCTCATAAAAATGTATTTTTACTGTGTTCTTTCCGGATTGCTATTATTGACTAACTTCCATGCAAATTGCAAACGCACTGCCAAAAATGTAGCAGTCATGGTTTCGACCAGATGCAGCCATATGTATATTAGGATGATCCTTATTTTATTAATATTATTTTTGCAAATTGATTGCTTTTTGCAATAGCCCTCAAATTGTCAGTTTTTCCCAGAAACAAGGAACAAGGTATGAGTAACACGTATGTATATAATTTTAGCTTCGTATATATTTTAAAAGCTATGAAAATAAGGATCTTGTTTTCGTTAGATCCTTGTTTTTAGTACAAAAACGTTAGGGATAGTTAGCAAATAAAAATAATAAAATTTTTAAGTCACGCACACCCTAATATATACAAACACCGTTCATGTATCTACGAAAAATGTGATTACCTATTACGTGTCTATTTCGAACTCATAAAATTTGCTCACTTGCAAACAGTTTTATTTATATTTTAGCTTATTTACATGTTAGCTTCATAAGACTATTTTGAGTAAAAAGATTCATGGTTACAATTGATTGTAAATGAAGATTATACGACAGCCGTATGTTATAGTGGTCTGATCAGAACAGTTTCTTTGATGATAACACCATTGCCTTTGTCAATAAACCCAAGTTTCGGGAATACATTTTTTCAAATCACAAAAAAATTTTTGAAACAAGGACTTTATTTTGCTCAAACAATATGTATGGCAGCTATATGAGAAAGTGGTCGTTCCTGAACACGTCTTCTCAAATGAAAATATGTTCCTTACAAGCACTCGAGTCCGATTGTTCAGTTTCAGTTCCGTTCAGATATGTATATCTTATAGTGATCAGATATCGGTATTTCTGACAAAAACAGGAAGGTGTGCAAAATTTAAAATCGATATTTCAAAAAATGAGTGACTAATGAGCGTTTATACAGACAGACGGACCGGCAGAAGGGCATAGCTAAATCGACTCAGCTCATTATGCTTCGAATTCATCCTATCCTAGAATACATTAAAAACACTTGTATTAGTTTTATCTGGAAAAAAGTTAAAAATCCTTTTATTAAGTTCAATAAATAATTTTCTTGCTGAATTGTACTTACGACAGTTATATTGAAATTTCGAAACTTCGTAGCTTTGCGGAACCACAAATGCCGCAAAGACAAATCTCAGTAAATCTCAGTAAAAACGTAACAGAATTAGTGGGGTAGCTACGCTACTAACGCCAGAAACTTAATGAAAATATATATGTATATTATTGTTAGAAAAAAACTAAAATCCTTGAACATAGTATATGAAAAGTGGGGCAAAATCGGTTCAGATTTCATCTATTAACTATTATCATGCCGCGTACTCAAAGAATGTACTTATATAGGGTTTCATCACACACAATCACAATCATACAAGTATGGCGCGAAGGATGTTCAAAAATCCTAGTAATATTGTATCAAGTCAAGTCCATAGTCAAGTTCTCGCCCAATTGCATCCATTTGAGGCACAATGATATACTGTTATGAGTAAATATTAAATATTGTCTTCAATTTTCATTGTGGTAATAAAGTCACCTGGAAGTTCGAAAATCTTTATATTAGGTATATGGGGCTCAGGGAAGTATTGACCCGATTCAACCCATATTTTGCACACAGCAATACTATTGTCAATAAACCATTCTATCTGAATTCCAATTGCATATATTACACATTGGCCGATATTTTCGGTCAAAAGTCAACTACAACCTAGGAACTTGAACACTTTTAGTTGGATTTGGACAATTTTTAGTCATACGGAGTCATATACTAGAGGCATTATCAGTGCAAATTGTTATCTCGTTATATAAATGGCTACTTGATTTATGTAGTGGAAGATAAAGGAACCAGTGGAATTAAAAATTGTGGTTTATGGGGGGACTCCCTACATATGTGATTTCACCAAAAACCAATTTTTGTTGTTTTTTTTGGATAAATGGCAGCTGTTTATTATCTTTAGATTGTTATTCGTCCCAAATGTACCAATTTTGCCTGTTTACATACCCAATTTCTCTCGAAAACGTTGGATCAAGAGCCTATAGAACAAGGCAATGCCGCTTGGGAAAGTTGAGCGACTTCAGTTCTTGCGCAAGTAAGACTCACCACTGTCTTCTTGTACACTTTCCGCTACGGCTGCTAGATTTTCATCACTGCGTTCTGGACGTGGACTATTCGGTAATCCAATAATGAACGCTGCGTCTCAAGATGGGTGATGGTGTTCCAATAATACCCTCGGTATGCTGATTGTTTTGACCATAAATTAAGCGAAGTCCGCGAAACATTTTTGAGAACATAATTTTGTAATAAAGTTGAACGATTTGTAAACGTTGTTGAGGCGTAAGTTTTTGGTCTGCTTGGATCACCGTCATTAGATATTCCGGTGCATTACCACGCCCTTATGTTAAATATCATTTTCATGATACGATAACATACATATATGGGAGAATGTTGTATTCAGGGTCCACGGCGACTGTACTTCGTAGCGAGCGTACACCGACTGGATACGGTGAAGGGCGCTCTGTTTGCTTGTCTGAAAAGGCCGATGAAAGGGGCTCCAAGCAGCATGCACCTCGGCTCTCAAGGTTATTCCGGAAAATTCCTTCCGTGGCGCCTTCAATGATTGGAAATCGCACTGGCAGCACTGCAGGGACGCTGAAAAGCCTGTTTTGAAAGTTTCCTATGAATTGTGACGATTTGTTCAATAATTTTTGTTATTCGTCTCAGTCCTACTACTTTCCGGAGGAACCTTGTATGTTTGCTTTACACTTCTTCGATAAATTGTCTACCAAATGTACAAAGGTGTCGGCTAAGTAGCTCGGGTGATAGTATGAAATATTTTATGTATGTATGCGTATGGTATATATATTTTACCTAAAATTTTCTTAAAGGTAACGACGAAGAACTTATTGTTTATATTATGGTAACCTGATAATATTCCATTGTTTGTTCAGAGAGATATGTAGCAACTAAAACAGAACATTTCAACATTTTAGACTAAAAAAATATTAGCCTAAAATATTTCTACTAGATTTTTCAGATTAATCATGAGTGATTTAAGTAATTTTAGACAAATCTATTCGACACTTGTACTACCCTTCCCACGACAGTCAGTTCTATGTAACCGGAAGGGACCCGGGTTTTCTGTCGCTACAACCACAACAACAATACTTTTAGTAAATATTGCAGGCTATTTACTGTGGAGAAAGTAAATAAATTATGGTAGTTCTGGAGCTTGCTGGGAAAATAATAACAACTGGGCTTGGTAAATGTTATAAATTTTATTATAACCTTATTATTAGAATTTATTGAATTTTTAAATATTTTAACTTGCTTTTTTTCAGAATTTCTATTGTAAATGCTTGGCTGTGGTATAATTTTATCTATTAATTGCAAAAACACAAAAGTTTAAGCAAACAAAATCTGTTTTGCGTACAAATTTATAAAAAAGAGTAAAGATGAAACTCGTGATTGCAATCGTATTTAATTTGTATGTATGTACCACACACTAGTATGCCAATGGTTCAACCGTCAGCGGCAATGCAATGTCAATTAAAAACTGCATATGTGTTGATTGAGCGTAAACAATCATAGCGGACTTTTATTATTTTCTATTGCTTTGATATTGATGAGTGTTCAACATTGAAATGAAAAATACAATCTCATACACGCAATCAAAAGTATATATGTATGTACGAGTATGCTAACGCTGCATTTTGAGAAATTGTGTTCAGTGGACAATGGGGTGTACTACAGACAATGCATTTATTTATGCGGTTTGTGGTTATGCACCAATTTACTGGAATATTGATTGAGGCAATGTCTTTCCAAATTAGTTAAATGTAGAATGAAAAATTACTTTAATTCCTTATGACTTACCTAGAAATTTTCTAAATCGGAAAAGAAAAATTTTAATATTTTTAACGCATTATTTCCATTAGCTCGCCTTGTAATGAACGTGTTCTTAGGGTATAGTAAATGTGTCAACCTATCCGTTACCTCAATATATTGAGTAGTATCAATATTAATGTTCAGACATAAACGGAATAATATACCGCATGCTGTACGGTAAGATATACAAATCTTCCTATGAGTCTAAATAATTAGGTATCAAATGTTGCTGTTTCACCTTTATACTACCAATTTTTCAGCTTTTCAAGATCCACAAGCTTTATTAATAAATTAAAGTTTTTCAAATCATTGTTATGCTTCATACAACCATTAGGGAAACAAAAATATAAAATTTTGTAGCAGTTTGCTGCGAAAGAGTACTTATACAATGACTCATTGATCAACGTATCAATACGTACATAACACGACACTACAAAGAAATTTTCGTTCTTTGTCCTAAAGGTTATTTTATGGTTTCCTGATTAAATATGAACAAAAACGACAAGAAAATACCTTTTTTTCGTAAAAGGTTTTTTTTGTAAAAATTATAGTAATAATACTATATAATAATTATATATAATTATACTATCGTTAAAGCGGTTTCCTAAATAAAAAAGACAACTTCTTCATGGCATATACTTTTTTTTCGTTTAATTACGACCTAAAACCTGGAATTTTACTGCTTAAAAGTTATAGTCAAATTTTGTGTTGACCCGTGTAATCAATGGAAAAAAATCTCATAATTTTTTTGAGATTTTGATAAAGGTATATGCTGCCACAACTTCCTGTACTATATACTACTAAAGATAAAAAAGTGACGAAATATATAAAAGGGTTAGTTTTTTGTGTGCACTTGACAAGTCTTTCAAATACTTTTGTAAACAGTTTATTGTGATATGAGCATTAAACACCAGAATGTACCATAAAGTCTTATTAGGGTTGGTCCTACTTTGCGATATCATCATCAATATCATGCTTCAACTCGCCCATTGACAAACTATGACAAAAGTGACGACGAAATGCAGACATCAGGCGTCCAGTGAAGTGTAAGAGCATAAGTGCATCGCCGTCCAAATGGAAGACAAAGCGAAGAAAAATTTAAGAAGCTGACACCGAGTTGAATGGCGCTGAGTTACATTAAACGTGAGTGGGTGTGAAATTTGAAGAATTAAGGGTCATTATACCAAGTGTTAAGTAGCGAAGTAATAAAAAATAGTTTATGGCTATGAAAATAATGTTGATTTTGCAGCTGAGAGTTACAGAAATTTTTCTAATATAGTATATCAAGTTTGCTTGTGGGTTCGCTTGCTCAATAAAGCAGGATCACAGCAGCAGCAAAGCCTTGGCTGAAAACTTTAAAAACTTACATAACTTTAGTAAAGTTGGTTGCATTATTTATAGTGACGAAACGTCACTCATACGCCGTGGAGTACTTTAGAATGCACGAACTGCAAATGAGTTTTAAAATGTCACTTACGAGCACCTATTGTG
Source organism: Bactrocera dorsalis (assembly GCF_023373825.1). NCBI lineage: Eukaryota > Metazoa > Arthropoda > Insecta > Diptera > Tephritidae > Bactrocera > Bactrocera dorsalis. The sequence continues at coordinate 30,657,135 of NC_064307.1, forward strand.
GAATCATTCATTACATTATATTTTATTTCTGAGTCTTAAGCAAGAATTACAATATTTACCTCAGAAATACCAAGAAGCGCTTGCAATTGAAAGTGAAATGGTGACCACTTGAAAACGGTCTTAATACTTTTAACGTATGGACGGTACCACTATACGAGGGCTGCTATATATATTTCTGGCCTAATAATGAAAATAGGCATATTTATCAACGAAAATTTTTTTTTTCGTTGGATTTGGCTCGTCTTGGAAGACCCACACGGTCGATTGCTGTTTTGTTTCGGGCTCATACGCATAGATCCATGATTCGTCACCTGTGACGATCTTATAAACGTCTTTTGAAGCACCGCGATCGTATTTTTTCAGCATTTCTTTACACCAATCCACACGAGCCTTTTTTTGAGCGATTGTCAAATTGTGCGGGATCCAACGAGAACAAACCTTTTTTACGGCCAGGTGTTCATGCAATATCGAATGTATGCTGGTGGGAGAAATGCATGCTTCTATCTAAAGATATGTTACATGACGGTCTTGCATTATCAGTTCACGTACGGCATCGATGTTTTCTGGCACAACGGCTGTTTTTGGACGACCTTCACGGAATTCGTCTTTGAGCGAGCCTCGGCCACGATTGAATTAGTTGTACCAGTATTTCACAGTGCTTCACTGGCCATACAAAGATTTTAGTTCATCGATGCACTCTTGTCGTGATAATCCACGTCGAAAGTTGTGAAAAATGATCGCACGAAAATGTTCACGATTTAATTCCATGCCGAGATGAATTTTTAAATTCCCTGTAAATAAAACAATTCACGATTAAATGACAAAACGTTCTGAGTGATGTTATACTAAAAAATGTCAAACTTTCATTTCCATTGGCATTGGATTGCACCTGGAAATACTAAGTGTTGCCTAGTCCAGAAATATACATAACAGCCTATGTATCATTAAAGATACTCGTATAACGCCGATAGCAGATAACGAAATTTCGAAAAATTGCATCCAAAAACTTTTTGGCAGAATTCGATAATATTATTCAATAAAGTCACCCTCGAAGTGGATTATCATCTTGGATCGCTATACGAGTACAACTTCTTTTCGAGATAATTTCCTAACTACGATATATCATATGTCCTAAACTAAGACCTCAGTCTATAACATTACATCACTTCTTCTTCTTCTTTACTGGCGTAGACACCGCTTACGCGATTATAGCCGAGTCAACAACAGCGCGCCAGTCGTTTCTTCTCTTCGCTACGTGGCGCCAATTGGATATTCCAAGCGAAGCCAGGTCCTTCTCCACTTGGTCCTTCCAACGGAGTGGAGGTCTTCCTCTTCCTCTGCTTCCCCCGGCGGGTACAGCGTCGAATACTTTCAGAGCTGGAGTGTTTTCGTCCATTCGGACAACATGACCTAGCCAGCGTAGCCGCTGTCTTTTAATTCGCTGAACTATGTCAATGTCGCCGTATATCTCGTACAGCTCATCGTTCCATCGAATGCGATATTCGCCGTGGCCAACGCGCAAAGGACCATAAATCTTTCGCAGAACTTTTCTCTCGAAAACTCGCAACGTCGACTCATCCGCTGTTGACATCGTCCAAGCCTCTGCACCATATAGCAGGACGGGTATTATGAGTGACTTATAGAGTTTGGTCTTTGTTCGTTTAGAAAGGACTTTACTTCTAGTTAGTCCGTGGTAGCACCTGTTGGCAAGAGTTATTCTGCGTTGGATTTCAAAGCTGACATTGTTAGTGGTGTTGTTCCAAGATAGACGAAATTATCTACAACTTCAAAGTTATGACTGTCAACAGTGACGTGAGTGCCAAGTCGCGAGTGCGACGACTGTTTGTTTGATGACAGGAGATATTTCGTCTTGCCCTCGTTCACTGCCAGACCCATTTGCGTTGCTTCCTTGTTCAGTCTGGAGAAAGCAGAACTAACGGCGCGGGTGTTGAGACCGATGATATCAATATCATCGGCATACGCCAGCAGCTGTACACTCTTATAAAAGATTGTACCTGCTCGATTAAGTTCTGCAGCTCGAACTATTTTCTCCAGCAGCAGATTGAAGAAATCGCACGATAGGGAGTCGCCTTGTCTGAAACCTCGTTTGGTATCGAACGGCTCGGAGAGGTCCTTCCCGATCCTGACGGAGCTTTTGGTCCCGCTCAATGTCAGTTTACACAGCCATATTAGTTTTGCGGGGATACCAAATTCAGACATTGCGGCATAAAGGCAGCTCCTTTTCGTACTGTCGAAAGCAGCTTTAAAATCGACGAAGAGGTGATGTGTGTCGATTCTCCTTTCACGGGTCTTTTCCAAGATTTGGCGCATGGTGAATATCTGGTCGGTTGTTGATTTACCAGGTCTGAAGCCACACTGATAAGGTCCAATCAGCTTGTTGACGGTGGGCTTTAATCTTTCACACAATACGCTCGATAGAACCTTATACGCGATATTAAGGAGGCTAATCCCACGGTAGTTGGCGCAGATTGTGGGGTCTCCTTTTTTATGGATTGGGCATAGCACACTTAAATTCCAATCGTTGGGCATGCTTTCGTCCGACCATATTTTACAAAGAAGCTGATGCATGCTCCTTATCAGTTCTTCGCCGCCGTGTTTGAATAGCTCGGCTGGCAATCCATCCGCCCCCGCCGCTTTGTTGTTCTTCAGGCGGGTAATTGCTATTCGAACTTCTTCTTGGTCGGGCAATGGAACGTCTTTTCCATCGTCATCGATTGGGGAATCGGGGTTCGTCTTCTCCTGGCGTTGTGTGTTCACTGCCATTCAGCAGGCTGGAGAAGTGTTCCCTCCATAATTTAAGTATGCTCTGGGCATCGGTGACTAGATCACCTTGGGGGGTTCTACAGGAGTATGCTCCGGTCTTGAAACCTTCTGTAAGCCGCCGCATTTTTTCGTAGAATTTTCGAGCATTACCCCTGCCGGCCAGCTTGTCAAGCTGCTCGTACTCACGCATTTCGGCCTCTTTCTTCTTCTGTCTGCAAATGCGTCTCGCTTCCCTCTTCAACTCTCGGTATCTATCCCAGCCCGCACGTGTTGTGGTCGATCGTAACGTTGCGAGGTAGGCAGCCTGTTTTCTCTCCGCTGCGACACGGCACTCTTCGTCGTACCAGCTGTTCTTTTTCACTTTCCGAAAACCAATGGTTTCGGTTGCAGCTGTACGTAAGGAGTTTGAAATGCCGTCCCACAGTTCCCTTATACCGAGTTGTTGACGAGTGCTCTCAGAGAGCAGGAGTGCAAGCCGAGTAGAGAATCGTTCGGCTGTCTGTTGTGATTGCAGCTTCTCGACGTCGAACCTTCCTTGTGTTTGTTGGCGTGCGTTTTTTGCTGCACAGAGGCGGGTGCGAATCTTAGCTGCAACAAGATAGTGGTCCGAGTCGATGTTAGGACCTCGGAGCGCACGCACATCTAAAACACTGGAGACGTGTCTTCCGTCTATCACAACATGATCGATCTGGTTGGTAGTTTTTCGATCCGGAGACAGCCAGGTAGCTTGATGAATCTTCTTATGCTGGAATCTAGTACTACAGATAACCATATTTCGGGCCCCGGCGAAGTCGATCAGCCTCAACCCATTTGGGGATGTTTCCTCGTGGAGGCTGAATTTACCGACCGTAGTGCCAAAGATACCTTCTTTGCCCACCCTGGCGTTGAAGTCGCCAAGCACGATTTTGACATCGTGGCGGGGGCAGCTCTCATAAGCGAGCTCCAAGCGCTCATAAAAGTCATCTTTGGTCACATCGTCCTTCTCTTCCGTCGGGGCGTGGGCGCAAATCAGCGATATGTTGAAGAACCTCGCTTTGATGCGGATTGTGGCTAGACGTTCATTCACCGGAGTGAATGATAGTACTCGGCGACGGAGTCTCTCTCCCACCACGAATCCAACACCAAACTTGCGCTCCTTTATATGGCCACTGTAGTAAATGCCACAAGGACCTACTCGTCTTTGTCCTTGTCCCGTCCATCGCATTTCTTGGACGGCGGTGATGTCAGCCTTTATTTTCACGAGGACATCAACCAGCTGGGCAGCGGCACCTTCCCAATTAAGGGACCGGACATTCCAGGTGCATGCCCTCAATTCGTAGTCCTTATTTCGTTTTCCATGGTCGTCATCAAAAGGGGGGTCTCTCATCCGAGGCTGGTTGTTGCTATTCGCTGGGGTTGTTTTTTTACGTGGCGGGTCCCAAACCCAGCGCACAACCCTTTGTAGGGGATATTTCGCCTTCTCACGTTAGCTCGCCTTCAAACGGATGTTCTTAGGCTACCCAGAGGATACTTGGTCAAAGACCGGAAGTCGTGAGCTGCTTGAGTCATATGTAAAAGAATCGTTTCTGGCCACTCCCAAGTGAATGGCGATCAGAGAACTTTCCTCACTTGCGTGAACTTCTACATATGACTCCATCCTCCCACTACATCACTTTCTTAACTTTATTTTGCATGTGGCATAACCTTTCGTAGGAGCCACTCTGCTTGTACTTTCATGTTCATTAAAATACTAATTGTGGATTCATATACAACTTTCCTCGCTTTGCTTGATAATTCATGCATTAACAGTGAAGTGAAATAAGCAAAATGTATGTAATAAAACCTATTTTGCAGAATAAACATATGTAGCTTAAGTCCACAATTGAATGATTTAGAAATCGAGAGTGGTGTGTAATATCGAGAAGCAGCAATCACCATGTTCGATATTATTGAATACCTATATATACTCAAGACAAGAGACAGTAACGTTGAGTAATATTTTGTTCGTCTATTCTCTTATCTGAGCAACTCGTTTGACTCTAAGGTCATTATTAGGCTATAACGTCTTTATGACTTTCACTTGATACTCTTTTTGCGGCACTTAGTTTTTAGCAGAGTAATAATAAGAATATGAAATATTTCCGGTATGCAAGAGAATATATTTGTGTGGAACTCAATATGTGGAAGTTAATAATAAAGTGTAAGAGTATAACCAACGATGATTTTATTTTCACACAACCACTTATATCAGGAACTCATTTATGTTAAAATAGTTTACCGGTAATTCTTATGTGGAACTTTGTTGATTTCGAATTCATTCGAAAATAAAATGTTCGAAAGTTCGAAATTTATGTATCGTAAATGGAGAGCGCGCACAAGCATATTGCAATAACTTAACGAAATGTTAAATGATTTAGTACTTAGCAGATATTTATGTTATCGAACACGGATGCGTATGAGCAACATGTGATTATTCTTGCTTAGGTACTTTTAAGAGCAAGCAGCAATACAATTTTGTATGGCGTTCCCTGGTTTGGAACTCGCTTTTAATACGTTGCTCTCCAGGACTTTCGCATGCTGCTTTGGCGGTTTCCTTATTTATATGTATTATTTTACTCATTTATGTATATTTTCAACTTCTGTACTGTTTTCGTAAATGTGACGCATTGTTTTTTTTTTATTGAGCCTGCCTCTGTTATTATTAAAAGTAATGTTAAAATCCGGACAGGATTTTTTTATTTAATAACATTTCCCTGTCTGTGATATCGCTATTAACATTACCGGCAGAGAACGTATGTATATTTTCTCTGACCTTACTAAAAAATATTGGGATATTTTTCTAGTATTTCCCGAATTTAAGAATTCCGTCACAGTTCTGAACCTGAGCTGCTTAACATTCTGTTACAGAAATGGAATTTGGTTATGTTATGACATTAAGCCAGAAATATTGTGATGTAATGTTAATTTGTGGAGCAGTTCATCCTCTATGTTTTACAGTGACGAATTTTTTTAAAGCAAAAGAACTCTCGAAATCAATGATAATTGACATATTTATTATGACTTGATCTATTAGGCTGTAAGATGCGTGCATATAGCTTTTTAGTTATAAATAATCATGATTTCCCTTGTGATCACATACAGATGGAAATGGCTTTCAGCATGACTTTATATAGTTTTATATTAACATATGAAAAACAATATCTGCATTTTTACTTTCCACACTTTTCTTGATTTAACAGGTCAATAGTTGACGTATGGCATACTGTATATTCGCCAAAGCTTATTTACATACATATATATACTTATCAATAGCTAAATATAGTCATACATGTGCCAAAATAATTTTTTTTTACTAGTTAAATTACTCCAAAAAGCTTCGAAAATCGCTCTTCTCGAGATCGTGAGATTAATATTATAATATATCTTCCAATTAATATAACAGTTTATTGTTTGTATCAAATTTGTGCACAGAATTACATTTTGTTAGTGTAGAAATTCTTAAAAGGTCGGTATACAAGTAGTTGCGCATTCTAATTATACAGAATTTCCGACTTTGGGAAATGATTGAACTTAAATTAAAATGTCTTGACTTTTTCTTTTGTCCATATAAATATATAACTATATTTTCGTAAACAAAAAAATAAGTCAGCACCCACACATATTCGCGTTTTCTTGCTTGCTCTTTTGCCAAGTGTGAGCCAATCTTCAATTCCACCGCAATTGCAAATTGTTCCGCTGACACGTGTGCTGCATGAATAAGCAGTCACGCACAAACGACAGCTTACTTTGACAGCCGCTTTACTCTGTAGCGCAACTATTCTCGGTCTTTCTTCAAAGGAGTCACGAGTCAAAGCCACCTTCGCAGACCGTTATCTTGTTTATTTTCGGAGCTTCAAAAGTTTTTCGGAATTTTCGAATTGGTGGAGTTTTAAAGTTTAACCCATACAACATATTGATGTAAGCACAAATAAAAGTTGCGATAAATAAATACCCCAAAAAAGTCTGTATGAGTTCATAGTTTTTATACTCTTGCAACTAGTTGCTCACGTAAAGGTTGTTTGTTTCACCTAAAATCTAACCAGCTGAGAGGATATATGAGGACTTTATAAGAGCCGCTGCCAAAAATAGACAATGTTCATGGCACCTACTCGGCCGATATTGACCACATTCGATGAATAATTTTACCCCCAAATCGGACCACAACGCCTATACAAGTGTACGGCCACAAAATACGCCTCTGATTTGATTGTGACAGAAGATACGATTCGGTGTGAGAAGTCGAAGAGCAACAACCATCGAAGACGGGTCGACTGCCGAAAAATTACATTCACTTATATTTGTATTTCTTTATTAATTGTTTCTTTTTAAATAAATTTAATTTGTGTTGTCATAAACGTATCGTTTGTACTGCTCATGTGTATCGTGTCAACATTCAAAAGGAATCGTATCTCTACGCTTAAGTGTGCAAATGACAATATTCAGAAGTAGGATGACACAAGTTCAATTTCTCTCTCACTTTTCAAAACGCAAATCAAGTACTAATTAATGTATCGGAATAAAACTACATGAACAAACTTTTCTTTGCAGATTATTAAAAGTAGATGTTTTCATTTTTATCGTGGTCTAAATGTCAACCGCATCGCCAAAGAATTGCAACTACTTTGTTAGATAATGGACAAACAAAGCATAAGCATTCATAACAAACCAAACTCAATATCTAGCATTAAGAAAAGCGGAAAAGCTGTAGTGTTGATAAAAAGGTTTGTTTGTTTTCTACTAATTTGACGGCGTATTCTAGTGGCAAGGATCTCCAAATACGACGAATTTCGTAAGGCAACAGCTTCAAAGTATATGTGCGTCTTCGACAAAGCTTCTGTTTAATATATGTCCACATATTTTCAAAATGGTTTACATCGGACGACTGCGACGGTCAATGTAACGATGCCAGATTGAGTTTTCCACAGAGTACAGAGCTTGCTGCGGTGTTTAGGATCGTTGTCCTCCTGCAGAATACAATCTTAATTTTTTCTGATTAACCATCGTTTGGCAGATAGCAGTAAAGCCTTTTTGTAGATTTTTATAATTTTTTCAGCAGTTAAGTTGTTAGTAAAGAGGTACAAAGCGCCGAATCCCTGCTTTAAGAAGCAGCTCCAAAGATGCACCTTTATTCCATGTCTTACGGTCCGCTGAACAAGCTTATTGGTGGAAGTTGGCCAACTTCGTGTGAGGACAGAACGTGCCCATATAGAACAGTAAAAATGACGTTTTCAAAATCTCTATCAATATTCTCATGCGCCCAAGCGAGTCGCTTTATCACAAGCTTTTCAGTCAACAGAGGCTTCTTCATTGTGTTGCGCCCTTTCAGATCATGAGTTTGAAGAAGGGTTCGGATAGTTTCGTAGGATATATCTAAGCCTTTTGCCATTAATTTTGCTTGTCTTTGCCGCAGTGTTAAAGCAGGATTCCGCGAAAATAGATTCACTATCCCTTTTCATCTTTTTGTTCACTTTTCTTATCGAACCACGTTTTGGTAAATTATCGACAGTTTTAGCCACTATATATGGCTGTTTCCACTTCTGTACAAATGACTTCGACTTTCTCATTTATTTAGCAGCCGCTGATTGCAACATTTTGCGACATTTGGGTGGATGCAAAGGAAAAGAGCTTCGCAGCGCGACGAGTACTTAGCACTCATGGCGTTTAACGTGATTCTCTTTCAAAAGATCAACGACAACTGAAGCTTTGTTGACAATGCATCAAGGACAAAGCTTCCCTATATCGGCTCGCAAAGGAGTTAGAGCGAAATCTTTCATTAACTGTCGGTAAAGTCGAACGCTTTTACTTGACAGACTGTAATTTGAGATATATAGAAATAGAGCAGTGCAATATTTTAACGGGAACGATTAATACATATATGCGTACATTTTCAAACCGATCCTTCCTCAAAAATAATAAAATACAAATGGTACTCCCCAGAATCGGCAATTCGTTGTTTTTGATGGATTATGAACTTATGCGGCACCCACTTTGAATAGAACTTTCACTTCTTTAGAGTGTACACTGTCTTCATTGTCCACTGTGCTGATTTCGCTTCTTTCCATCTTATAGTTCCTCAGTTGCCAAATTTGTATACGTATCTTTTAAAGGTAAAGATTCGCTAGAAATCATATAGATGGTATAAGTAGCGGTATCTGTGTATCAGCCACAGTAAAGCGTGGATGGATGCTCTAATATGTTTATAATTTGTTTGTTGAGATCCTATGTTCCATTTGGGAACTATGAGAAAAATAGATATTTGATATATACATAATGTATATATTTTCCAATCCCCCCAAAGGATATCTTCCAAACTCTTTTTTATTTGTGTATGTATCCACTCAGTTGACATACAACGTAGTTATAAAATGTATTTTGTTTAACTAATAATGAAGGTATGATACTACTTGTATACTTGGATACTTGTATACACTTATTTTATGTTGCAAAGGCGAGATTTTTTTTTTAATAATTGAACACTGTTAGTAAGTTTATATATATTTAAAGTTGTTCAATTTAATTTTTCAGTGAAAAGTGTGCCCATTTGCTGGCACTACAGCTGTTGTGCTGATACACTTTTTTTCTTACACGCTTTGCAGTAAGCGTGATAAGTATGTTATGGTTCATCTCCAATCAAATAAAATAATAGTTTTCTTTAGTTTGGGCCATAACGCCATACTTGAATGAAAGATTTGGCAAACATATATTTCAGAAAAGATCGATTTTTTGTGGGTCTATAGTTCAGTTTTTTCAATCCCAAAAAATACTTATTTTTTCAAATTAAAAATCCTTCGTTCAAGTATGAGATATTGTAGTTTTCAAATAGCCAGTAAAAAATTAGATCGATCTACGATCGACTATGTGACCCAGTTCTTGAGAAACCGTGCTCACCGCAACGGTACTTCGTAAAAACCTCTTTTTGAGATAATCGCAAACGAGCGGTCGACAAAATATCGATGTGTGTAACCCACACAAGTCATTATAACTGTATTAAATATGATAATATTCCATAAACAAATTATTTTTTTATGAAAACAGAGTTACTTTTAACGTTTTAATTTAACCTAATATATTTGACGCTCCACAATATTGCACCGGCGCAACCAATCAACTAATGTCGTGCCGCAACCACCGTGTAACTTTTGGCTATAAAACCGTCTAGAGTCCATTGAAGACATTAAACGTGAATCACTATTCGCATTGAAGGCTTGCCCGGAAATTGACTTTAACAACTGTTTCGAGGGTTGGAAATTTTGAGAGAAATGGCACAGATTTTGAAGAGTAAGTGAAGAATTTTAAGATTATAACCAAAGCTCTACTATTTTTTGCTCATAGTAATAAATGGGAGTATTTTTTTTATGGTCGCAGTGTGATTTTATATACCATGTGAGATTCACTTTGCGAACATATTCAATAAGCGTCTTAAGTGTAACACTAGGCGTATGAGTGATATTAATAAAATTTTAAGAAACTGTATGAGTATCCTAATTCAAAAATCTACAATGAAGCGTTATTTATATAACATATGCATGCAGATATGGCCTGTTACCTTTGCAAATATACATAGCATGCAAATCCTCGTTTACTCTTTATTCAAATTGATTGCTTACAGTAGATTTTCCATTCATTTTCATTGCTGAAAATGGCATTCGCTCGTTGACTTGCAACTGTGGATTCAGTGCTCCTGTGCCAGCTTCTGTTGCAACCTCCATTGTACGGTTACAATTCTGCAATTTCTTCACATATTTTCAGTATTATTATTTGCCTTTACGGCTTGCGACATTTATTGGTATTTATGGATACCCACTTATGAAATAACGAACCTGCAGCCAATATTTGGTTAAGAGAAGAAAGTATTGCAGGTGCTTATCCAGAAATGTTCATATACTTATAGAATTTGATAGAGTGCACGGCCACGGTTGTGGATATAGGCAGTAATAAAATTATAACAAAGTGCATTCAAAGGTATATAATAGCCTTTTGCTGTACCATGTATATTCATTTGTGTACTTGAAGCACAATTTTTATCTCGTTATGGTGAAGTCTACTTAGAATGCAAATAAATGATGAAGATAACTTAGAGCCCATTGCCAAAAAATTCTCATAAATATTGAAAAAAACAATGAAATATATGCAGCTTCACAGAAGTCAAAGTAGAAGTTTGGGGAAAGGGACGGGGTCCGGAAATTGTAAATTTTTTTCGAGGTAAGTCTCTCTAAAACCTATGTTTAAGGTATGAAAGCATAACTTTTTTTGCGAAAGCCTGCTGAGTGTTACATTCTCATATACTTTATTAAAGTATCCCAAACACTGAAAGATAAATACAGTCTAAAAGCTGGCGGCAGGACGTTTATTGTTATGCAGAATGTTATGCACATGTTACTAAAAGCTGAAATAAAACGTTGAAAATTCAGTAAAGCATATATACATATAAGTATGAAAGTGGTAATGTTGATCAGCTGAGTCGATTTAGCCATGTTAGTCAACCTCTCCGTCTGTTTTACAACATATACGCCAAATAGTTCCTCAGTTTTTGGGATATTGATCTAAAATCTTGCACACCTCATTTTCCTTGGAAGAAGTTGCTCATTGATCGGAACTAACAATAATGAAATACTGCAGAATATAGCTATCATTCAAACTGAACGATAAAAACTTTGTGGACTTGATATGGACTGTTTTCTAGGACAACGCTGTAATATTTGAAAAAATTGTCCAGATCGGATCACCATTGCATATAGCTGACATACAAACTAACCGAAATCATATTCTAGTAAAGAAAGACGTTTTTTCTTATTTTTTTAACATGAGCAATATATTTTCTAAATTTTATTTCATGCAAGTTATTGCACTGACATATATAAGGTCCATATGTATGTGCTTCGTACATATGTATCTTTGCATGATTACAGGTTAAAGTACTCGAGTGGTTTTTGAGGTAACCTACTTGTGCAAGTTCACACTTGGTACAATCGTTAACGCTGCACTGGCTCATTAGTTATTGGCCTCCTTTGTTTTGGTTTCTGGCGCTTGTTAACGCCATGGCTGCGGTTCACCTTGTAATCATGTGTACAACTATTGTTCTCCATATAATTTCTCAGTTATAAACAGGTATGTGGTTGCGATATGTATGCTTTATGCTGCTATAGAATTGTATCCAAAACAAAATGCTTAGTATAAAATATTTTATATGCATTTTTCTTTTTAAACATCGACTTTCAAAAAAGCTATCTTGCTGTTAGTATGCTGTTCACTATAAATCTTTTTACGATTGTGGTTTATTTATTTGCTTCATAGCAATCAAAGAATTGGTTCATATCCGCTGCTGACTTTGGCTACACTGTTCTCAACGAGAACTAATAATATTTTTTATATAAATGGTAGGTTGACTTGGTCACAGAAATCGAATATGGAGATATACTGACATATTCCTCAATATAAATCATTTTATATAGATAAGTGAGAAATGCTTTTAGTGAACATTTCTTAAAGATTTCATTACTTTTATGAGATGTTCGTTAATTAGCCATCCTACTGTACAACAAAGGGCTGCAAGTATAAATCCACAATTTCTTGAACGCTTAGTTCTGGAAACAGTATACGTATACAAATTGTACAATAATTAATTAATAAGTTTTTACTTTCTGAAATTTTGTACATTTTCCGGAATTATAACTTAAGGGATCGTCTCAGTGTGACCTTCCGAAAAATCACTGATTTTCGCAATTTTTTTTTTTAGTGTAGAAATTAACTAATAATTTTTTTATAAATAAATACATTCATGAGAACAACGTTAAAAATGTTCTCTCCAAATTGGAACTTCAAAACTCTTGCTTTGAGAGTGGAAACCGTTTTGAAAAACACCATTCTAAAAAAGTCGTTTAAAGATTGAAGTCGCTCTGTTCCCCACTCTGTTGCCTTTCTGCACGAAATGCTTTAGTGACCGTAACAATTTGAATTTCGATTTCAACATCTGAGGGAATGTTTATTACAGTGTACACTATCCGATAATGTAACCAAAAGAAAAATCGATTTTTTTTTAATTGTATACCGAAACGATTCTTTAAGACTAAAATTGAGCAGAAGAGAATTTAGAAACAAAATTTTACTGTTAGAGTTAAATAATTACTTCGTCTATTCTGCTGAGTTATCTCAACTAATGGCCGCGCTCTAACGATGTGATATCACACGATCTCGTCAAATTAAAAAGTCACTCCGATCGTCCAATTTCTTTGGCAGCTACATATATATTTTATAGTGATCCGGCAATTGAGGGAGTTGGTGAGAACAGGTCGATGCAAAAATTCGGATTGATATCTCAAAAACGTAGAAACTAGTTCGTATATATACACACAGACGGGCATGGCAAAACTTTGGGGGACATCTGCAAGTCTTCAAAATTTTTGTATACGAAATAAAATTTTATCACCAAAATATTTGTAATCTAATTGGTCACTTCAATCGTATTCGGCTAGTGCTTAGTCCAAGTGTACACTGTAATTCAAGCGTACTTTTACACTCGATTTACTGACTTACATTCATTCAATTCTGTGATGAGTCTTAAAAAATATTTGTTAGGGTTGGATTACTCACAAAGCCCTGGGGATGTTTTAATACAACTCATAAACAAAGAAAGTAAGTCAAGGTGAAAAATTGTTATAACTAAAAAATTGTGGACAGACCGCAAGCAAAAATGAACGCGTAAAAACGTCAACTATTTCCAATGTTATATACATATGAATAATTGGAATTCTTGGTTAAGTTTTTAATTAATTTCTCCGCGCATATAGAGTAAATGCAAATGCATATGTTCATATACGCCTGTACATAAAAAGCGGGCAATGCCATTCACGCCCACACACAAAAGGCGTATAAGTGTGTCAATGGAATGCATCAGTTTCAGTGCCGAAGGAAAAAAGAGCGTGAACGCGAAAAATCCGATGATAATTGTAGGATTAAAATATTTCATTAAAGCGCTGAAGCTAGCTTTTGTAGCAGAATCGCAGATACATACCTATAATTGTAATTTGAATTTCGCAAAAGCTGGGCATAAAAAGGTGTGCCAGGAAAAGCAACATACGAATTATATTACAACGTGAATATATTTTTTCTATCTCATATTTTTCGATCAATTTTTGTGTAGCTATAGATTTAAAGTACATAAGTTCTGCTTCTAACGGGTGATTTTTTTGAGGTTAGGATTTTCATGCATTAGTATTTGACAGATCACGTGGGATTTCAGACATGGTGTCAAAGAGAAAGATGCTCAGTATGCTTTGACATTTCATCATGAATAGACTTACTAACGAGCAACGCTTGCAAATCATTGAATTTTATTACCAAAATCAGTGTTCGGTTCGAAATGTGTTTCGCGCGCGTGTTTGTTCAGCGATGAGGCTCATTTCTGGTTGAATGGCTACGTAAATAAGCAAAATTGCCGCATTTGGGGTGAAGAGCAACCAGAAGCCGTTCAAGAACTGCCCATGCATCCCGAAAAATGCACTGTTTGGTGTGGTTTGTACGCTGGTGGAATCATTGGACCGTATTTTTTCAAAGATGCTGTTGGACCGCAACGTTACGGTGAATGGCGATCGCTATCGGTTCGATGCTAACAAAACTTTTTGTTGCCAAAAATGGAAGAACTGAACTTGGTTGACATGTGGTTTCAACAAGATGGCGCTACATGCCACACAGCTCGCGATTCTATGGCCATTTTGAGGGAAAACTTCGGACAAACAATTCATCTCAAGAAATGGACCCGTAAGTTGGCCACCAAGATCATGCGATTTTAACGCCTTTAGACTATTTTTTGTGGGGCTACGTCAAGTCTAAAGTCTACAGAAATAAGCCAGCAACTATTCCAGCTTTGGAAGACAACATTTCCGAAGAAATTCGGGCTATTCCGGCCGAAATGCTCGAAAAAAGTTGCCCAAAATTGGACTTTCCGAATGGACCACCTAAGACGCAGCCGCGGTCAACATTTAAATGAAATTATCTTCAAAAAGTAAATGTCATGAACCAATCTAACGTTTCAAATAAAGAACGAACCGAGAGATTTTGCAAATTTTATGCGTTTTTTTTTTTAAAAAGTTATCAAGATCTTAAAAAATCAACCCTATATATAAGCATGTTTACATAATTTTAACAAAAAAAAATTTACATCGGTTTAAGACAACGCACATACATATATTTTCCTCTGACATTCGTTTAAGGGTTAATACTAAACAATTCAAAACAATAAGGAAAGGCTAAGTAGGGTGGTAACCGAACATTTTATACTCTTGTAACTTGCCGTGATCACAGCCGGATAAATACATTCAGGTACACAGGCTAGCTAGTTTATGCGAAGTCAAGTTTTCAGCCGATTTCATGCTATTTAAGTAAAAAGATATCCTATTTAAGTACCAAGTTTTATTATGAAATGTCTATTTTTACTCAAGCTATCACTTGCGCAGATGGACAGTCGGATGGATGGGCAGAACGACAGTCACTCGGAATTCAAGTTGCCTCGTCACCCTAATCATTTATATATGGGGTATTCCATACCAAATCGACCCCTTTAGATTTTGCTGCAACTTATCATATACAATACAACATCATATCTATATCGATACAAAACGATCACCGTTAGGTGAACAAAACTGTTGCACTCTGTAGCAATATATTGCAGGAGCATAAAACTGTCATTACTCAAATTGTATTGTAAAGGGTTATTCAAGTATACATAGGTACTTTTTTGAATAGCCTTTTTTTACAGATAACGCATCAGTCGTGTCAAGCTGTCATATTACTAAGTTTTGTTCAGTACGGTTTGCCATTTCAACGTGGAAAGAGTTACGCCAGAACAACTTTAACTTTATTACAAAAGTTCAAGTTCTGTAAAATTTGTGTTTTGTGAGCTTCGCTCAACTTATGGTCAACATAATCGAGACCATCACTCATCTTGAGATCCAGCATTCATTATTGGATAATATTCGACCGAATAGATCACGTCCAGTAAGCAGTGAAGAAAATACAGCAGCTGTAGCTGAGAGTGTAGACAAAGACTGTGGAGCGTCAATTCGACGCTCTTCGCAGGAACTGAAGTATGGAACGGCTTGACACATTTAAGCATTTTATTCAGCGGTGAGATCCATTTCAGTCAATAGGCAGAGAGAACACTTCGGTGAGCAGTTTTGAGCCGGTTGATTTACCACCAAGATTTTGTGATTTCACATCGTTAGTCTTTTTCCTGTGGGGATATGTAAAGTCTAAACACTATGCGGACAATCCCGTTTCGATTCAGGCCTTGTGGCAAAACATTAACCGTGTCATTCGCCAGTTACCAATCGAAATGCTTGATCGAGTCAACGAAAATTGGACTCAACGGATGGACCATCTGAAACTTAGCCGTGAATATTTGAAAGAGATAGTTTTCAAAAAAAAAAAGATGCATAAGAAAATCCTTTCGAATGATAATAAAGATTTTCTGTTAAATTTGAAATTTCTGTGTTTTTCTTTACAAAAATTAGGTACTTTTGAAATGGACCACCCTTAACAAAGAAACCCTATATTTAAGGTTACACTTTAAAATTAAAATTTCTATATAATTCTGGCAAAACTTAACAAAAACATACATTACGCTTAAAACAATTATCTCATTGGAATAAACTTTTGCTGACTGAACCTTTTCACGAAAAATCAATTTACAAACCAAGTTTAAATACTGACCAGTTAAATAGGCTTAGTAAATAGTATTCAATGAACAATTATGTAAGTGAGAATAAGAAAAAACATCAATTTCGATTTTATTTCATATTCTCCATTCATATTCGGTTTACAAGTTGTTCTTTTAGAATGATTAGTTCAGCTTATTCTTGTTTATACTCTTATAATGGCAGCACACTATAATATTATATTTTTGTTCAACTAATAAGACTGTAGACCCAAGACTGATATTTTTAACAAGAATGGAGCTAGCAAAGGCATCTACGGTTAAACGGTTTATTTATGTACCTCAGTACACACTCGATCAATTATTTAAATCTTAAACGGATAGGTAATGTTATAAAGATTTGCCTATGTTACAAAAACCACGCCTATTTCCTATATAACATAATTTTAAAGCCCATTACTTCCCACTATACATACCAAAAACCAATCAATATATTTTGATAACACTTTGCACAAATAGTGCCTAATAGGTGCGCCTCCTTATGACAAATATTGTCCACATTGAAAACAACGGCTAACCTGTTGGCTGTATTATTGAAATTCGAAAAGATTTTTCCACGGGTTTGAGAAGTTGCGAGAATATATTTATTTTTAATTTGCTGGTATATTGTTCAAGAGAATAATTGGTCTAATCTCAAAAATGCATCCACTTTTAGTTTACATGCTTTTGTACTTATATTTGTTAGTGAATATTATGCGCATTACAATTTCCACAGACCTTCTTGCTATCATATTCCATTTTTTCTTCTATTATCTTCTGAATGAAGATTAAAGAGTGCCTTATGCTTTGTGGGAAAATTAGAAAACATGTTAAGAAAGCTCATTGTGCTTCAATGTACAAAGGTTTGATGCTCCACTTTTGTTGTTAGCTTTATTGTTTTGTAGTTGGGAATTGGGTCACTGCAGGAATGCTAAGTGCAACGCAGTTTAAAGTGAAAGGTTAAAAGCTTATGCTTATGCGCATACTGATATCCAAACAATAGTTAGTAATTCTGACCAAGGCCAACAATATAAAAGCTTTAAAATGCAAATAAAGTCAGCAAATTTTAAGCCCACAATACAAAAATGTAAGCAAAAGTTTAACACACATATGCCTATTATATGTACATATATTATAGGTGAGGGATAACTAAGGGAATATACGTAGCTATAGAAAGCGTGGTTTCGCTCATAAATTGATCTATCAATGATATATGTATATGGTAGCTGACCCCGGTATATCCTATGATATTTAGTGAACTTAACAAAGTATTTAGAGCAAACTTGTGTTCCGATAGTCCGTGAATCCTCCAAGCATAGCCGGCATTATATTCTTATTTCCATTTCATTGATTTAAGATAAGAAGGTTATAGAAGAGTTAAAAAAAATGGTGAGAATGAAGATAAACACGCAAACATGAGAATTTAAATATTACGCAATTCTCACCTAGTAAAACATATATACTCGTATATATTCCCCTTGCGTTTTAGTAGCACCTGATGCAGTAACACCTGATGTAGTAATACATTCATACGACACAGAAATTATGCCATAAAAATATAAAATTATACGCAATAGATACCCGCAACCAGAAAAGCAGCATGTCAAGGTCGTGACTTAGGGACTTTGAAAGAAGTTATTATGTACATATTATAGCACATACGTATACGTATAATTTGTAAGGGTCGGGCGACACATCTGCATGCAATCTCTCTAACTTTACTGGCAGATACTAACATACTCATATATATAAATACAGAAAATGTGACTCTGCGTTTGCTGCACTTTGCTGCACTCGAGTGCTATCGTTGTGGCTTGGGTGTCAACGAAAGTGGCACAAGTGCATTTATGACTGCATTGCGTTACATTCATATTTATGGAAATGGATGGCATACACACACACACAGCTAAGTACCCTACATATATATACATACATACATATGTGCGAAAGTATTCCCAAGCAGCACATCCTCGTGCTGAGTTGTCACATTATTCACAGTGTAAGCAGATGAGCGGCGAAGTATCCACTTCAAGCCATTGTTGGTCACATTTGCCTTAACGTAAACATCTAAATATATGTAAATATGAATGAATCATGCAGTCTTTTGGTTATTTGTCTGGCTGCTCGGCTTCACGCTCCTATCCACAACACGCTGCTTGCTTGTTATGCTAACGAGCCTGCTTAACTGACAGTTGGCTGGCTGACACTGCCGCATCGCCAGCACAAAGGCGAAATGTTTTGCCGGCAAGTAATGCCCGTGGAGAGCCAAGCATGAATTAACAAGCACACTTAGCTGGCTGGTGAATGAACGTGCATAAAATGTTTTCGCTTTTGATCTTTCAAGTAAAAAATTATAAAATGAGATTTTATCCAAGAACATAAAAAAATCCACTGATTTCATGGTCGATATGCGGTTGAGCAAGAAAGGAAGAGCTAAGTTCAGGCGTTGCAAAACATTTTGTGTAAAGTTTGTTTAGAGAAATGTTAAAGATAAATATATAATAGCTTGTTCTTACGTTTCTGTTTTGGAAATCGATAGGAAAACTTATTTATTAAGTTACTTTATTCAGTAATGTTTATTGGTTTTTAAAATAATGGGAAAGTCGGCTGATCGAAATTGTTATGAGCTAAAGGCAATTGACGTCCGATTTGGATGATGATAAATTTATTTCCGGATATGCATCAGTCCCTTAGATAACTTCAGTAAATAACGAGCTATCTTAATAAATCGCGCTGTACGTGTTTAATGTTTTTCGAAAAACATAAATTGCCATAAATTGGTGAAAGCAAGCCGGAAATTTCACTATTGTTTGGTGACAATAGTATATCAGGATAAAGCTTTACGCACCTCAAAGGCAACCTTATGACTAAAAATATTAACCAAACCTGTTCAAACCTCAGTTTTTTATAAGTGTGAGGAATTACTCTAACACATTCACAATATTTCTTTATTACGACGAGACCCAATCCGCAGTCATTAAACATGGTTGGATGTAGAACCGGCGGCGTATTATTTCCGGATAGTCCCTGCACTCGTCCTGAAATAAGTGATAGCAATAATTCATTATTAAAACATGAAATTATTACTACATTAGGGATCAGTGGATTATGCTTCATTACCTTCTAACCCCACATTTGTTACTCTTAATACCTTGCTGTACTTCATCGTGCGCTAATTCATCATACTTTAAATGGTCTTCGTGAGCTGAGACTGATTGTCTACAAATTTTCCCTTTAAAGTAGTTTTCACCATCACTAGAATATGGCGCAAATGAATCACTGTCACTTTCCGAAAGAAGTTCACGCAATTGAGTAGAAACGATTCATTTACATATAATTCAAACAGCTCACGACTTTCGATCTTAAAACAAGTATCCTCTGGGTGGACAAAGAACATTTGTTTGAAGGATATCTAAAGTAAAAAAGCGAACCATTCCTCCCCAAGGTTGTGCGCAGGGTTTGGGACCCGCCGCGTAAAAAACGCCCCCAATGAAAACCAATCAAGATCCTCGAAATAGAAACACCCCTTTTGATGACGACCATGACAAATGCATTGACGATAACGATTTGAGGGCATGCACCTGAAATGTCCGGTCCCTTAATTGGGAATGTGCCGCTGCCCAGCTGGTTGATGTTCTCGTAAAAGTAAAGACTGACGTCACCGCTGTCCAAGAAGTGCGATCTGATTGAACCTTATCAGTGTAGCTTTAGCCCTTGCAAATCAACAAATTACCTGATATTCACCATGCGCCCAATTTTGGAAAATACCAGGGAAAAGAGAATTGACATGCACCATTTTTTCTTCGATTTCAAATCTGCTTTCGACAGCACGAAACGGAGTAGTGGTATCCCCGCAAAACTAATACGGCTGTGTAAACTGACGTTGAGCAATACCTTCCGGATCGAGAAGACCTCTCCGAGCCGTTCGATACAAAACGACTCCCTTTCGAGAGACTTCTATAATCTACTCTCGGAGTAAAAAAATCTAGCTGTAGAACTAAACCGAAGCAAATGGGTCTTATGGTGAACGAGGGCAAGGCGAAATATCTCCTGCCGTCAAACAAACAACCGTTGCATCCATCGCAGAAGAACTCTTGCCAAAAGGTGCTAATTCGGACTGAGTAGGCAACTGAGAAGTAAAGTCCTCTCCATTTAAAGCTGTCACTCTATGTTCAACATACTCCTCTTTTCAATTGAGAGAGAAGGTATGACAATTTTTTGTCAGGTGTTCTTTTGAGATCTATAAATAATAAATCAGTGCCTTACTGCTTTTTAACGATAGTAAAAAACCGACGTAGAAATTTGAATTCAGAAATAAATGACAACAATTTCCCATATCGGGTTTACAAATTTTTGTTAATACTTTTTAATGCCATTTTATGTCTGTATTCGGTGTTACGGTGAATATGAAAAACAGGATGCAAATCAAATATGTAAGCGGAGTAAACCATAAATGTAAACAGTACTTGGTCACGCATAAAAACTGGTTTATTGCCAAGATAACCGCAAAACAAACATAAGTCGGCAACAAGGCAATGACTTACAACCGGCAATAAGTGTCTAGCATCGAGAGAATCAGGATGAAGGAAAAAGAAAACAAAGCCAATAATAACAACACACAACGCCAAGGAAAGCTAAGTCAGTCCAAAAAGATAAGACAAAAATATACATTTTCCTGTTGCCAATAAAATATCAGTGCTGCTGTCGATACGCAAAATAACATTCTTAAAGCAGACAACTTATGAATTATTGGGAAAAGTAAAATACATTGCTTTACAACAACAGTATAACATTCATGAAAGACAACTTTAAGAAGAATGCAGAGGTGTGTTTTAGCAAAAACGTAGAGAAAATATTCTGATTTAAGCAGATTAGTAATATTGTAATTCTACCTCAGATTCGGAAAAACGTGTTACATAAATATAAATAGAAAAATATATAAACATGTTAGTTGGATGAATAAAATCCAGTGCAATTATTTGCTCGCTTTATTTAGTTTAGTTGTCAATTCGTTTTATGTATATACTTGTATAATACATAAAGTCAACCGACACGCAGTCTAAAGGCAAAGAGCGAATGTGTGTCAGCTGAATTGCACAATGCCTAAGAGAGTATGCAAACACAATATTTTCCTTTTAATTTATGTGCAGCGAATATGTCCAGGCAGTTTGACAGGCCGTAAATAACTACGAGTAAAAGTACATGAAAAATGTATTTTTGCACTTGACTATCGTATAAACGTAGACTACCTCAACCACATATGTGCATACAAGTATATGTGTCATGGACCCTAGTGTTCGTAATTTTGTGTTCCGTTGCTTTCGAAGTAAGTAGCAATGCTTTGGGATGAAAGTAACGCACCTAACCAATATGATAACGACAGTACGTTGTAGCTTATAACAGTCAGAAACATATAGAAAGTCAATAACAACAAGACAATAACCTAAAAGTAAAAATTCACGTCGGTAGGCCGATATCTTTGTTTCCTCGCCGAAAAGCTCATAAGGGTTTTAAATATGGCATTGAATATTCGGGTGTAGGTGTTCCTCAGATTTAAAATAAAAGGACATTTGTACTTATACTTGTAATAACTAATAATAATTTAATGGAAATTTAATGGTTTGGAGATCCTTTACATGGTGACATTTTGATTCACTGCATTAAGTAGATAGTATCATGCAGAAAGAAGAATAAATTCAAATTGTGTAAACCAATCCTCCCAATTTTATTGGGAAATGTGGTTATTCCAATAACAAATTATTTTTTCAACAAAATGGGAACTTCGAATACGTTTAGAAAAAATTGTAAAGGTATGGTTTGGAAAACAAGATCTTAGAAGGATGTAGTAGCCAACACTTCAATCCGATTAAGAATCTTTGATCAATAGTGAAAAGACGGTTCGGTACAGCTTATGTTTGTTAGATCGCTTTATGAGAAAACTTGGCCTAGCCCCTATATAACTAATATCAGGATTTCTAAACATCCAGCAGACTTTACTCTTTATGATTGCTTTTACACCTTAAAGTATTTCCCGGGCTTTGATTCTTGCAAGTATCAAGAGTATATAATGTTCGGTTTCAAGTGATTTTTGCCCTTCCTTACTTGTTACTATTTAATTTGTAACAAATTCTGGTAAAGAATAGTTTGAAAGAAAAACCGAAAGGAACTCGCATAAATGCAGTTTTTCACGTTTATAAAAATTTCAATAAGTAAATTAATCCAATATTTTGCCCCTAGACCCTTGTTAGAAATGGCTCATGCTTCTCGATTTGGCAGGCTCTCGTAAGAATCTTTCAATAATCCCTTTCGAAATGCCACTGTATTCTACTCTTACACGATCGAAAGGATTTCCCATGTTTGTTAGAGCTGCTTATGCTCTACCGAAATGCTCCATTTGTACTCAGTAATTATCTTGTAGGTGTTAAGTATGTATTAATTTCTTGTCATTGAACCATTGTTCGCCTAATGTCGCAAATGATGATGAAGAAAAATCACTTACGCTAATGAGCTCAACCGGCGACTAGAGCTTTGAGTTTTAACCAGATTTTGCTGCAATGGTAGGGAGAAATTTACAACATTTAACAAAAAGAATGATGTATTACTTTTGCGCTACCGGATAATATCAGGCTTGTTCAGCAGAATTTTTGCATATGGCGTTGTTTAATGTTCAGGAAAAGGTGGTAACTAATCAAACTTTTCAGTAAGTAATGTAGCAAGTACTTGTAAATATGAAACATCATATATCAAATTACACAGTTATCTGCTTGCACGTTGGCTTGCTTTCAAAGGTAATGATTTGCTTTCATCAAACGCTGGAGGTGGATGTGGGGAATTAATTATCTGTAAAGAGCGATGGTTACTTAGTATAATACGTATTTCTATGTAATTTCATGTATATGAAGAAATGCTACATACAAATGCTTTTCCTCACCAAAGGGGACGATTAAGCTTTAATGATTTAGGAGTTTATTCTCTAAATCAATTATATGCGTCGCAGTGTCCATTTTTAAAAATAGAACCATAGATGCTCCTCTTTAAGTTATCACATATAGTAGTTGCAGCTGTTTTTCAGTTTTCGGTTAATATATTGGCTCGTTGTTGGTCCGATTGCACTCATCTGCAATAAGGAATCTCCTTACAGGGATAATGAATAAGTAAGGTTCATGACAATATCTCCATTTTTACTTAAGTTTTTGCATACACACACATATAGACGAACGGACAGACAATCAAATAAATTTCAATTCGTTTTGTTATAATCGTACTGATCATTTATATATATATCTATCTCGATTAGTTTTATATTTTAAATTGGATAGGTTACGTTTGGTTATAGGTTAATCCAAAGTCAATAAACCTCACTTGGACAGATATTCGTCCTATGTGCTTTGCATAAACTCTTAAAAATGGATCACCAGACCCTCGTAGATCGACAAAACGAGCAAATTTGTTTAGGCGGTTGATATCAATCCAAGCAATTTCACTAGGTTTGCCCGAGAAATGTCTACCAAGATGTTTTAATCTCAGTTTGGCAAAACCCGGCTTATAGAGGAGGAAATGACAAGATTATTTTCTTCTTCCGCCGCACCGCGTCTAAAATACAGTGCGTAGTCATAACATTTACAATTGCGGCGAAATTGACTTTGCATTGACTCAGCGGTTTTAATAAAAATTTGCACACAAAGCAAAAAGTGAGGACGAGTTCGTAGATGGATGTAGGCCGACCACTTCCACGCCCACAAAAGTCTTATTCTTTCTCGCCCACAGTATATCCAGAATAATACGTTCACTATATATTTTCATATCTCATCTTGCATATTGACTGAATAAAGGTAACAGTAATTTAAATTCTTCATGTTGGACATATGGAGGATAGAGAAAGTCTTCACCTGATTTTATGCCAGGAGAGGACATTAATACCTGAAACAGGCTCCATCCGAAATTTTATGTTATTGAATTTAGTATTTAATTATCGTATTTAGTGTTATTCGAAACCTTATAAAATACTATAACTGTGCACTTAATTAAGATATAAAATTTTGTTTCGGCACAGGCGCTTAGAGTAGCAAGGGGAACCTGTTGATAATAATTTTGGAAAAATGGGACAAGGCATCTGCCATTAACAGGCTTAATGTACGCACCTCCCAAAACCACTACAGCAACAATAATGAAATTCGCTAAGTACATTTAGGTGAAATAAAATTTATCCGTAACTAGTCGACCAGTTTAAACCAAACTCGTCACATAACATTATCCTGACGATCATGACGAAATTGGCCCTATCGGACTACAACCAAGCCTACATCCCATGTAGCACAGTTTTAAATTCTATAAGATATTTTCACTCTCCAGTATACAAATCAAGAGGTAATTAATATGTATAATTTTGCATAAATGTTGCCTTTGAGCTATGCTATCTCGAGTAAAAAAATATTTTTGATATATAATTTTGCAAACACCTGATATTTCCATGGCTTTGCAAGCTTCAATAGTATAAAATGAAAGGGATCGGTTTCTTGCCTGTTTTCGAAAACTCACAAATCAACGATATAGAAAAAATTAAAATGTATTCTTTCGCATAATAAAAAAGTCATTAAAAGGTGTGTGGTCAGACCTTAAATTGGTTTGACTAAAAAACGCTTTTCAGAGAACAAAACCAATTATGTTATGGAAAGAATTCAATGGGAATATTGTACATAACAAGTACATAACTGCATATATTCGCATGTAACAATCTAAAGCCGGTTGGAAATCTGCTCAAAAATATGAGCCTCTTGCTACGCATACATCGCACATACTTACAATCATGCGTGGAAAGTGCTTATAAAGGAAAATATGCATATAAAACATTCACACTTGACGCTTGACATATACAGCAAGCCAATATGTCAGCCAACCATCTAGCGAGCTGTGAAAGTGGGAAAATGAAAATAAATGAGGTTGGTATTTCCGCTTGCGTTCATTCAAAGAAAGAATGATGGAGCGTTGCAAGTACTGCGAATGCAGGTTGCTTGTTCGTATATATTACTGACATATGCACATATGTATATACACCAAGACGCAGAGAACGCATGACAGAAACTACTGCACCAGCGTTCAAATAATAGGCATTACATGCAGCTACGGCGGAAAGCATAATCTGAAGGAATGTGAAAGAATTGTAGAGCGCGTACAGCTGCAATAGTTGGCATGAAAAGCCCGCATGACTACTGCAAAAATTCTCTTCGTTCAATGTATTCGTTTTTGCAGCAAATGAATGCGGCCAATATGAACAAGTGTTACGGTGTTTGTTTCTATACGAACATATACTGCAACGAAATTGAATGCAGGTGTTCTAACATTCTTTAATATTTGCCATTGACCGTAGCGAATAAACGAATAAAGTAACGGCGATGTACTGAAACAATATGTACTCGTATAAGGAAATAAAAGGTTACAAATAGAAAGATATATAAATGTTGTGTTTTCCTGACTTTCGCTCGATTCAAGTGTTATAAGTGCGTACAGCTGGCGGTCGGCTCAAAACGTGCACGAGAACAAACTGAATATAGCAGCAAATTGCAGCAAAAAGGGAAGACCCAAGTTTGCTCAAAAACCCTCGAATATTAGATATTCTGCCAATTTTCAAGAATAAAAGATCTAAAGATAGCCTTGATGTGTTTGCTAAACTTCAATGCAGAAAATACATGTATGAATTCAAAATTTATTATTGGTAAATATCGTGAACCCTTTACTTCCCTTAATAATATAATGGGTTGTCAAAAAAGTCTTGCGGTATTTTTATTGATGTTTTTTTTTTTAATTGACATTGAAATGAATTTTTGATTACCCATGCCCAGCTCTTGACCGATGCTACGGCTGCTACTATGCCGGTCTCTTTCGACCAATTCAGCGATTTTATCGCAATTTTCGACGACAGGCTTTCCGGAGCGTGGCGCATCTTCGACCACCTCTACACCAGAACGAAAACGTTGAAACCATCGTTGTGCGGTGGAAATGGAAACTGTATCGGGTCCATAAACTGCACAAATTTTATTGGCGGCTTGAGCTGCATTTTTGCCTTTATCG
The DNA here is from genome assembly GCF_023373825.1 of Bactrocera dorsalis. Classification (NCBI taxonomy): domain Eukaryota; kingdom Metazoa; phylum Arthropoda; class Insecta; order Diptera; family Tephritidae; genus Bactrocera; species Bactrocera dorsalis. The sequence goes on from NC_064307.1 coordinate 30,683,695, forward strand.
TAGTAGTACTGTAAAATATGCCGTATTTTCTCTTTATTTTGCTCCATGTTTGCGACGCTATAACTCACGAACGACTTAAAAGAAACGACAATCAATCAAACACGTGTTAGCGCGTGAAATGAGCTTTCCAAAAATGTATAGTATGATCCGATGCGCTTTCAGCGCCAACTAGCGAAAATACCACAAGACTTTTTTGACAACCTAATATAAGGTTCTGTCAACACCTGAGAGTATTTCTCCACCTTATCATATATTTCGAGGGTACTTGTTCTCAATTATATTTTAACCATTCGAAAATGTTTAAAGTAACGACTAGAACCAAGAGAAAAAAAGTTACCAACTTCTATTAGTGGCTGAGATTGAAAATATTAAGACATTTAATATTGATTTTGCACTATTTTCTTCTGTGGAATTAATTTAAGAGCAAGCATGTCAATATTACTATATTTCGTTTTGCTGCACAAAGCGACAGCTTTGAGTAAAATACACACATTTTTCATTAACAGCTACTCATCTAGAGAATCGTATATCTGTAAGAACTTAAATAAAATACGCGTACTAAAACATTAATTAAAAACCATAAATGTGATTCAATAATGCACAACTGACAAACTTGAATGATTATAAATGCCGAAACCTGAAACTTAATTTGGTTTGCCAGGCAGTTGTGCGCGGTGAACTGAGATGAAGTCACTTGCTTAATGTGATTACAGTTGACCAAAGGCGATTACAATATGAAATATTAGTGGGCTGAAGGATTGATTAGTTGGACATTTCGTGTGTAGCCTGCGGGAATTACCTACAACTTAGTTAGCAGATGTCATATCAATTGACATTCAATGTACAATAGTAAGTTAATTATAAAAGTGGGCAGCATTTGCATACTTACCTAATTGTGTAACGCATTTTAGTCAATCGTGCTTAGGCATACATTCTTCTGACCGTTTCGTATTGGTAGATGTATTTATGGAAAAGTAAATAAGTAAGAACAAACAAAGATTTCTAAAAAGGTTTCAGTGACTTCTATTATAATTAATGTTAAATTTTATCGTACTTAAAACCAATATCTAACAGTAGTACTTTTATAGTCTCGAAAGATGCTTTTGCTTTGCTCCAGCTAACGGTTTTCTAATATATGAAACTAATTTGAATTTATACAGAGTTGATTTCTGGAAGTCTGCATATCCGCCCGACTAAGAGCAATTACCTGAGTAAATCGTTGATTTCTAGGCTCTCAGAGGAGGTTGGTATTGGAGATAGTTAAAATCTGACCAATGTCTATACCACAAAAAGTTAATACATAATAATTATAATAAAATATTGGTAGTATAAAAATTATTTTAAATTACTCAAATTTGGTACAGAGAATAGTAGGGAGTGGCAGTTGGCCTTCAGAAATAATTTAAAGCAGACGTAACACCGCCCTGGATAAAACTCACAAAATACGCCACTGTTGTTTTCATTGAAAAATGTTATTTGTAAATATTTCCTACACGAAACAAGTTTGAAACTAAACTAAACACCCAAATTACTTAGATTTTACATATTTTGAAAGCATTTATACTTAGCGGAAGGGACAAACTGTTAACTCATTAATTTCAATCATAAAATTTAACTTTGTGAAAGTTTTTAGGTAAGCAAGCGTCACGTACAGAAAATGAAGTCATAAAATCAGAAAAGGGTTTCAAGCAATTTTGTATGTGTGAATTTTGTGTTGCCAGTTGATATTAAATATGTCTGTGTAGGGATGAACCTTAGTGAGGCCAAAATAAAATAGGATTGCCCAAGTAAATTCCAAACTGCTGAAAACCAATTATAATGCGCCGCACGTGTCTTGGAATGATCTTCCTATCCTAAACACATCATTAAAAGATGGTCGATAAAGAAAAAATGAAAACTTTATACGAAATTATTTTAGATTACCCGTAGGTCCGGCCATGTGTTGTTGTCGCTGTGGTATACATGAGGTACTATGCAATATAGTGAAAATATTACAAATAAAGGTGAAAACCTTACTGCCGGGTTAATAATCTTAGTGATTGTACTTCTGGTTTAAATTTGAAAATCATTAACACAAATAGTTGTCTTCGTTGAAAATAATTTTTCAGGTGTGATAATTGTTTTAATATTGAGACTCAACTTATTTATTTGAATTTAGGCGTGAGATCAGGAAATTTTCAGTACCAAATTGAACAATTTAACAACTGTTTTGAGAATTAAAAAAACGTTGACATAAGTACTGGGGTCAAGGGGAAGTATTTTGAGAGGCCGACATTGATTTTCAGTAATAAATTAAGAATTTTACAATTATGATCAAAGTCTTACTATTTTTTGCTCACAGTTGTATAACAAGAAGTACTAGTATGCTTATATTTGCTGCTTTGATGGCTGTAGTCTGATTGGGAACTAATTTATATAATTTATTGTACGAATGCCCTCATCTCATCCCATTCAGTTATATTTTAGAGAGAGCAAAGCTTCTTAGCAAGTTAATCCGAGCCTTTGGGGACGGCTCTTGTCAGAGTAAGAGCTCTTCATGGGTATCGCGAAGAACGAATATTTGTTCAAGTGAAATTCATCGATTTTGGATCAACCCCACGACCTAATCTAACCTAATAATTATTCTTGCTCCTTATTCCGCACACAATACTTTTCTTGTGTGAGTCACGTTAGTGGTAATAGACATTATGGTTTTAGTGTCGTAAATGCAACTCTGAAAAGATAAGTTAAAGCATAAACTTAAAGTTGCACATTGGAACTGTATGTAATTTTAACTAGACAATACACTCTCACAATCAAGCGCATATAAATAGTGTTAGTGAATGTCCTGAAGCGAAAACGTGTAACTATGTATATGTGCTTGCAACTATTTACTTCAAAATATGAAATTAGCATTAAGGAATTCTTCAGTGTAATGGTATTGCGGTCGAATATGTGATTTTATGAAGCATATATGTAAATAATGTTTGTATGTACGAATCTTACGCTAGCTCACGTTTTGGCTTACCTCACTTACAAATGATACAAATTACATGAAAACGACGTGACTTTGACAGCTATTAGTAAGAAAGTACATTAAGTTGTCCAGTTGTGGTGTTACAGGCTTCGTTATCTGTGATGTCAGCAGTCTCAGTAGTTTCATATTAGCGAAATATATGATAATGCTAAAGGTTGATCGCTTTCTAAGAAATAGGTTAAAATAGATCTCTGTATAAAATTTGCAGACATATTTTCTAAGGGTAGTAAAAGCTAACCATACCCATGTTAAACGATCACTTTATATCATAAGTTTTTGTTGAGCCAGGCTTTCATTCAGGACTTGGCAATATTTTCATTCTATGGTAAAATATTGCGTTTTGAAGGGGAAAAATACAGTTAAAGCAGAAAGTTGACTTGGTGACGAGTTTCCGAACACTGCTTCAGAAAAATCAACCGTTAAGAATTTGTATGCTAAGTTCAGGAGTGGTGAAATGAGCATCAAAAAAATGTACAAAATAAGTTTGGCTGATCGTAAAGTGAAGATGTTCGAAAAAACGATGAGTTCATGATTCAGACCAAAAGCCACGATGAGTTTGACTCACATCAGTATTTGGAGATGTTCAAGCACAATAAATCCGAGTTTATATGTGACAATGGGTGAAACATGCTTCGATCATTTCTCTACGAGTTCCACTCCACAGTCATCTAAGTGAACTGTATACGATGAATCCGCTCAAAAGCGTGGAAAAACGCCGGCTTTCAAGGTTACGGTGTCTGTATTTTGGAATGTGCATGAAATATATTTTATTACCTACCCTGATAATGGAAAGATCATCCACGACGGCTACTATATAATATTATTGGACCGTTTGAAAGACGAAATCGCCGGAAAATGCCGCATTTGAAGGAATAGAAAGCGATGTTTCACCCAGATAATACATCGTGTCACAAATCAATGAAAACGATGGCAAAAATTTGAATAGGGCTTTGAATTGCTTCCGCATCCACTGTATTCTCCCAGAATTAGCCACAAGACTATATTTCTTGTACCAAAATCTCAAAAAAAAGCTCGCTGTGAAAAAAATTTTTGTCGAATGAAGAAGTGATTTCCTATTACATATTTAAAAACAAAAGAACAATCATACTACAAAAACGGTATCGAAATGTTGGAAGGTCACTTTACTCAGTGTATCACCTTTGAAGGCGACTATATTGAATAAAAAAAACACAATTTTGCCATAAAAAATTATAGACTATGGTTGACAGGGGAATTTCCAATTAACAGGTGATTAAAAGTGTACTTTACAAATGCGTAACTCCAATATTAAAGCAATTTAATGGCCATTTCTTAGGTTCACTTAAGTCATGAATATATGGAAAGATACATAGGCAGTCACTATGGATAGAAAAAGAGCATTATCCATTACATATGGGTTGTAGATTTGCCAAGCAATATATAAATTATCTTCATTAAATGTAGTAAACTTTAATATGAGTATAGTTATAGTATATAGTTTAAATTGTGTATCGCGAATTGCGGTTAACGCTTTGCGATGTCTATTCAACATTAAAATTGAAAATACCACAATTTCCGATGCAGTATCCATCCATACAACCACCTTTAGTTGGTGCTGATGTTTCATATTTCATTTATGGTATTATTTATGTGTATAATCTTATTTAGATAAGTTCCACACTACGTTTGAAAAGTAAAGCAGTTCAGTTTATAGAGACTGAAGACTTTTACTGAATTCGGATTTTGTTCGTTGTGCCTTGAGTTGACTTCTTGCCCAGTCTAATTCTGCCATATTCAAAAGAATATCTGTAAGTGTTTCTGAAAATTTTCGTGCTCAGAATGCGCCAAAAATATATCATGCAATCAAAGGAATGGAATCAAATGCATGTAAAATACTTTTATTTTTAAAATACAATAATCGATAAACATTTTATAAATACGCCATAAGCTTGAAATGCCACTTTATGTACTTAAAGATATACAATACACGATATTATAAAACAAGTGTGAGTATATAAGGTCTACAATTTTTTGTAAACATGTGTTATGTGCGAATAGCGCTGCCCATAAATATTCACTTTGTCTATTTATAATTGAAATTGCAACTCAGCATAATACTGACGCAGTATATTAATAATGAAATTTGTTACAGATGCGGTTTCAATCAAAATTTATATTTTTACACACTTTGTGGTCCAATATGTGACAGAGATATTGACATATTTCTATAATTTACGGTGCAATATGTGCGCGTATGGTTTTTAAAAACGTTTAAAGTTATCGATTTTTCCCTTATAGGGATTTTTTGAACTTTTACAAAAAAGTGATCATCTTTAAAGCAAATTAATTTGTAACTTTGAAGAGGTACTACTCTAACATGAAATTTTCCGCTCTACAAAAATATACTTAATTGTTATTTTTATGTAATCTTTCCTTAATAAGTTGTACGCAGTTAAATTTGGGTATCAATTGCACTGTATTCATTTACTTATAGTACACCATATCGTATGAGCAACAACGAAAGTATAAATCACATGCATAAATGCTTAGCGAATTTGTACTATAACTTCGATTCTATATAAGTTTTAAATAAAAGTTTTCATGAAAAACTCGTTCGGACCGTTTTTGTAGAGCGGAAAGTTTTGTACTCGAATATCATATATTTTTCAAAGTTTCTAGGTGCACTTGTTCATTGTAAAACATCTAACAAATCCTATGTTATATACTTGGAAAAAAAAATATGATTTAGGCACGGTTTAAATTGAATATATAGTGTTCGTTTACGTACAAGTTTAGGGCAAAAACTCACACTCTAAAGGACAGGAAAACAATACCCTTGTTAAGTAATGGGCACATATTTATTTACACCATTTTGATTCAGTTCATACTTTTACCTCCCGAATTTACGTTTTACACTATCCTATCTTAAACTAAAAAGAAATACAAGTGCTAGTAAAATGAATAGACATAATTATTTTAATTTAAGCTATCGAAGGACATTATAATCCTTTAATGGAAGGGGCAGCCTTTGGTTAGTTTCGTACAATCTCAGGCCTGCCTTACCCAAGCTCAAAGAATTGGCTTCAATATAACCGAATTTTAATAGTAATTTCTATAGAAACTCAACCAATTACATATATTTGTATTTGTAAAACAGATTCAAATGGTATATTCTTTCAATTGATTTTTTATCTGGTTTGACAAACATTTGCGGCGAGGCGAGCAAAAACCTTTGTGGATGGTCTATTGAGGTTTGTTTGCGGTTTTGTAATTACTTGGTGCTTTCAACAATATATGTTTATATGTACATATATAATTATGCATGAATACTCATATGTATAGCACATATACTGTAAAGTGAAAGACTTTTATGGAATATAAAAAGTGATGGTATGTGGAAATTAGGCGCGATTGTATTACGAATTAAAGTTCTAAGTCGTTTTCAGGTATAATATTTCAAGTAATGTTAGGCGGGCCACACCCATTGTACGCAGACACTTGGCAGAAAAATGACAGATAGTTTGGGTAATGGTTTGGTGTGCGAATATGTGAAATATTTTTTTATTAACAATTTAAGGCCGAAATTTTGGTCAAAAATCTATTTGTTTTCGATAAGCCGACATTTTGTTAAAAAAATGTATTTTATCTATTTTTGCTTGACTAAATTTAATATTAATTTAACTAAATGTTTAGAGAATGTAGTTCAGTCAGACATAGTGGTCACCGCAAAACGTTGTTTTGAGAGGAGCTCCAGGAGATCAGCTGTAGTTCCATTCTAAATAAATATTTTTATTAAAACTAAGACTGAAAATACAGCTAAAAGATTCCATAATAAATAACTTTAAAAGATTTCTTAAAAAAAATCTGGTAAAATCCCTTTTTTTGACCTTATAACTGTACATAACCCGTTAGTACTTTCCTTTTGCACCCCTAAACACAATCCAATGATTTCCGTTTTTTTATTTTTTTTAATTTTAAACCTTCATTCGCTTACTCACTTATATCATTAGATAAATACAAACAGAAGGGGATCCCTACCGAGGAACAAACATGAATAGTAGCCATCTTGATCTTACATATACAACAAAGAATATTTTTGCTAAGGGTTTTTCAGATAATCGTAAATAGTATTTTCAATGGCTGCAAATCCAAAGAGACAAGCAACCGATAAATCTGTTATAAGAAGTAATCTGTAATTACAACGAATCAACGCAGTCACCAATCGGCACTGACAAAAGAAAAATTTCGTTAAAACATAAAAAAGGCATATCATTCCATTAGGACTAACAAAGATATATAGTATATGCATGCGTACATAAGAATTTATGAGCGGGAACTCGACGTATATAATATAGTATAGTATTTACCCTTTACTTCCTCATTTACTGGTTTCAGCTTCCACGTTAATATGCACATAACCCCACAGTATAGTGCAAGTATAATATGCCAGACTCCATATATCCGTATACGCTTCTGGCACAATGAGGTATATTTTCTTTTTTTTATAAAAGAGAGTGCAAAATGTAATTTAATTAATTGCAAACCACTGTAAACAATGTTGTTTCGCTGCATCCTTTCATTATATGCATTGCCTGCAGTTTACATAAAAGAATGCCCATTTATATTGGTTTGAATATTGTTAAGAAGAACAAGCAAGGAAGCGATAAGTTCTGGTGCAACCGAACATTTTATAATCAAGACTCACAGTTAGGGTAATACTTTAAGGTGGAAGCGTCAACTAAAGCATCTAATTTCAAGCATATTTATTTATATTTATACTATATTTAATTCATGCCCTGACCGGTATATACGGCATAAAGTTTTTAAGAATAACGAAAATCACTATACATACTATATATAGTCTCCCATATACTAAACATATCGAGTCGATTTTATCTATTCTTGCAAATACCACATACAGTTAACGTCAAAGTCACCAAGCACGATTTGGACATCATGGGGGGCAGCTCTCATAGGTGCGCTCCAAACGCTCATACTAGGTCACTGTAGGAAATGCCATAAGAACCGACTCATCTCAGTTCTTATCCCGTTCATCGTACTTCTTGGACGACGGTGATATTAGCCGTTATTTTTACGAAGACATACATAAATCAGCTCAGTAGCGCCACCTTCCCAATTAAGGGACTGGACATTCCAGGTGCATGTTCTTAAATCATAATCCTTAATGGGGTCGTCATAAAAAGGAGGGTCTCCCGTCTATGGTTATTGTTTCGGGGCGTCTTTTGGGGCGTCTTTTACGTGGTCGATCCCAAACCCAGCGCACAAGTGCGAGCAGTGATGGTTCGCCTTCTCACTTGACCTCGCCTTCAAGGCGCTCGTGAGCCATATGTAAAAGAATCAGTTAAAAACCTTTTTCGCCCGATTTTATCCTTTTTAGGCACAAAGATACACAATAGTGAGTAAAACACACTCTCACATTATTATGGTATAAGGTCCCCCGAAGTTCGAAACTGTTTATAATTTGTATATGGGGGCTCAGGGAAATATTAACCCGATTCAACTCATTTTGATACACAGAGATACTATTGGCTGGAAAGGAGTCTCTCTGAATTTCAATTGTATATATATTTGATTGGATTTGGAAAATTTTTGTCACAAGGTCGCATACTTTAATAGTGCAAAGTTTTAAATATAAGTTTTATAATACAAATAACCAAATTTAGTCGTCGGTCGAGTCCTGAGATATGTGATTTCATTTAAAATGATGCCATGCCCTTTATACAGTTTTTACCCCGGGACCATCTCGGGTATATAATCCTATGTCTTTGCGACATTAAGGTTATGATTTGTCACCGTAATATTGGGAGTGGATCTTATGATTTCATCTATTTTACAGTATTAAAAGAAGTGGCAAAGTGGTTTAAAAGATATATTTATTAAGCAAATTTGTGGCCACGACTATTTTTGCAAAAATCTTTATAACACAGGTGTCCCTTGCTACTACGAGCCCCTGTGCCAAATTACTGTTATATATCTTAATTTAGTGCTTAGTTACAGCATTTTATAGGTTTTTGTTTAATGGCGTTTTGTGTGCCCATCCACGAACTCTTCCTTACTTGTTCGCCAAGGAAAATGTTTACAAAGGTTATTTTCAATATATATTCAATTCAACTCAATATAGGTGACATTTGAATCCAAACTGCGCGCGTCGAAGGATTTGTAGAATTATTTTTTTTAGGTCGGTAGTACTATCAGTCACATTTATCTCAAATTTCATGTCAAAATATTCATTAGTGTTTGAGATACGTGTCGTTTTGTCAGCTCCTAAAAGTGCGTTCTTCGTTTTTTGCGATGTCGAAATTTGTTGAGCAAAGAATTTGCATTAAATTTTGTTTACGGAATCAATTTTCTGCTGCGGATACGTTGAGGATGGTGCAGAAAGCCCTTGGTGATGAGGCTATGTCTAAAAAAAATGTTTACAAGGAGTATAGTGAGTTCCAAGCCGGCCGTGAACGTGTCGAAGACGAAGAGCGTCCAGGGCGACCATCAACCTCAACCGACGAAGCTCACGTTCAACAAATCAAAGATATGGTGTTGAAAAATAGTCGATTAACAATTAGAGACCTTGCTGATGAAGTTGGCATATCGAAAAGCTCAGCCAATACCATTTTGAAGGATGTTTTGTGCCTCAAGCGCGTCAAATCTCGACTGGTACCGAAAAAATTGAATTTTTTGGAAAAAAGGCGTCGCGTTGAAGTGTGTGAAACGATGCTTTCCGACTACCAGGGTGTCATGAAACGCATTATAACTGGCGATGAGACTTGGATCTATGCTTACGACCCCGAAACAACCGATCAATCGAGCGAATATCGTGCCAAAAGAGAGCCGAGACCAAAAAATCGCGCCAAAGTCGCTCAAAAATCAAGGTCATGTTGACTGTTTTCTTCGATTATCGTGGTGTTGTGCATTATGAATTCCTTCCAACCGGTCAAACAGTCAACAAGGAATATTATTTGAACGTTATGCGTCGTTTGCGTAACGCTATCCGCCTAAAAAGGCCGGAATTGTGGAAAGACAATTCTTGGTTTTTACACCACGATAATGCACCATCCCATACTGCCCTCGTAATTCGTGATCATTTCGCCAAAAACTCAAGCCATATCATTCCGCAACCACCGTATTCACCTGATCTGGCGCCGTGCGACTTCTGGCTGTTCACCAAGCTTAAAAGACCGCGCAGGGGACACCGTTTTTATACGACAGAGGAGATTCAAGCCGCAGCGAAGACGGAACTGAAGGCCATCCCGGAAAGTGACTACAACGAGTGTTTCGAAGACTGGAAAATCCGTTGGCATAAGTGCATTGCATCGTGGGATTACTTTGAAGGGAATGAAATTGATTTGGAAGAATAAATAAAGTATTTTCAAAATAAATACAATGTAACCTTATTTTTGGGCATAATAGTAAATATATTTGTGCTCAGGTTACGGGTTACATGGGCAGTCTGACAGTCACACGTATTTCAACTCTTTTCTTCTTGTATATAGTTTATATATATAAAACTCTATATCAACCGTTTTGTGAATAAAGCTATTGTACTCAGCAACAACATGTTGCAAGGGTATAAAGATCATTCATTTTTTTATTTGTATATACTATTTTATGTAGCAGAAAAACGCATTTCTTGCAGCTGCATACATATATATGAGTTAAATACCCATACATATGTGGATACGTTAACGTTACATGGTAATTTACACACATGCAAGCGCTGAATTCACCGTTTGGATTACAAATACCTACACTAAAAACTTGTTAGCTTCCATTAACTTTACTCATATAAATATATCGCAATAACATTACATGTATTATTAAGGATACGAGCAATCGATATTGTCTTGTCAAAATTTTAACTTTGAGACAAACAAAAAATTTCGCGAGTTGAACCCTCTGTAGGGAAAAATAAATTAAATATAAAATAGATATGAATATACTATATAAATATATATAAGATCAAATAGAAAAATGAACCTTATGAAGATATGTATATATTTATATAGTAAATGTGTGCGCACAGTCCTATTAGTGTCAACGTATAATTAGCGTAACCTATATTTTAAAGTGGTTAGTCTTGTGCATAACCTAAATTACACCGCCTTAATTTAAAACATAAACAACTTGTGCTAAGAAATTACAAGTTTGTAGGAGAGAGGTAAGAGGAGAAGTCATGTGTTTTGGCTATGTAAGTCTAGTGATACACCACACCACTACTTATACAAAAGAACTTGTTCAACTAAATTACGAAGGTGAAAGGAAAGTTAAGTACCCTTTAAAAATCTGTCAAATTATTAGTCTTTGTAATGTTATCTGAAAATTTGTAAAAATCAGCATTTGTTCATGTACTTAAAAAATACCAGTGACTCATTATTTTTACTTAATGAAACGAAAATTTTCTGCCAAAATATTTTTATAGAAACTCTTGTATTCGATGTGGATGATGAATATAATGCAGACAATCGTTGATATTTATAGATATTTTCTTTTTTTACCACTACCAAACATACAAGTGTCGCAAACGTATCCAGCTACCTTCGTAAAACGGTTTGTATTGCAGCAGCTTGTACAACATACTGCAGAACGTACTACACACCACGTAATTGCTTCAACATTTTTATAGTGGAGGAGATATGTTATCATAACATGGCGGTGTCTCCTCCAGAAACCCTGTACTACGCTAATAATGGAACCAGGCTTGGTAGCCTGTAACCGCGTAAACATAACACTCCCACTTACACATACATATATGAATGCTCGAGAGATGAAAAATAGCGACTATCTACTTCTATCTGCCATGTAAAACTGTGAAACATATAAAAATGTTAACTTAGAGATGGAAACGCAGATGCAAATACGGAGATGGCAAATTGCACACATTCATTTATCTGCCAGGTAGGCGGCAATAAGACATATGTATGTACTATATGCGCGCGGTTGAGCTCAAAACCTAATAGCAGGAATGAAGCGATTAAATGGCCGGAATATGACGGTCGACTTGTAAGAGTATTTGGCAGCGAAAGGGCGACCTCTCTCGATAACCATCGAGGAAATGCAAAAATCCAGACAATTAACTGGTGTAAATACCATGTAAAGGAAAAATGTAATGGCTCGCAAGCAGGTGGAAACAGTGGAGGTAATTACTTTGCAAAAGCAAATTGCACATGTCCATGTGGCAAGTCATATTCTTTTGTATTGTAATGAATATGCATGAAGTCGCATGCCAGATTTCTGCAGAAAAAGCATTTAAGTTTTTGTGTGCTTTTCGCAGGCCATACAGATAAAAATGTCTGTTAAGTATGTAAACAGTTGCTTGTAAAACTGCGCTCACGCGCTCAAAAAAAAGTTTTGAGAAAAGAGCACTAATGGACTCGCTACGTTCGTAAGTTTTTCTGACTTTGAGATATGTTCGCGTATTCGCTGTTACGAGTAACAAGTATATTATAATTTCAAAACTGATTTTTTCTCGAGAAAGTTTGGCGGCTTCGCGCGTTCTTGTGCCTTTTAGTCGCAGTGCTAATGAAGCGATTTTAAGCAAAATAAAAATGTGTGGAATTGTTTTACAATATTTTTTAAGATTCAGAAGCTTTCAAGCTTTGAAAATTAAAATTTTTAAAAACTTTATTTCATCTCTATTCCAACGAAAAGCAAATTTATTTGCAAGCAAGTGATATTATCATATTGCTAATATAGTAAATTAATATTAATTTAAAACTTTTTTCACGAATATACAGTTCAGTCAAGGTAAACGTATCGCTGCCTGAAATATTGTCTAATGTTACCATTTTTATTTTCCAATTAATAAATTGACATTTTTTCAGAGTTGAGTTTAAAACTGAGCACATCATGCCCGTGCTAGCTGTAACTTGAGTAAAAATTGAGATATCTCGATAAAACTTGGAATGCGGGTTCATTAGTACAAAAAGCGAGGTCAATGATGGGCATAATCGGACCACTGCCACGCCCACAAATCGTCATTAACCGAAAGCATAAAAAGTGCCATAATTTTTTGAAAAAGTGGGCGTGGCCCCGAACTCTAACAAGTTTCAGGTACATATCTCTTAAACCACTTAAGCTACAACAACCAAATTTGCTGAGTGCAATTCTTATAAGAACTCCGATGAAATCGGAAGAAAACTTCGCTCACTCCTCGTATAACGATACTGTTAAAAACTACTGAAAGCACGGTAAGTCACTAAATAAATACGCCAGAGACATGAAATTTTACCATACAGATGGTATGAAAGAGTTTTATGAGAGCTGTTGTGAAAATTGGACGATAGGCGTAGCACCGCCCACTTTATAGTGAAATCCCATACCCCAGTAACCGATTTCGAAAAAATTAAATACGTGGCATTCTTTATACATTTTTATTTTACATTGTGAAAATGGACGAAATCGAACCACAACCACGTCTACTTCCAATATAGCACAATTTTAAATTCTACTTCATTCGTTCAGTTTCCAGTACAGAAATTAACAAGCAATAAACATAATGGGATTAAACTTTTCGCGAATAATTCCTTTAGTGTATGCCACCTTATGGCAAAAAATTGTTTAAATCCAACAAAAACTGTTCAAGACCCTAGGTGCCGAAATGGTGGACCCCCGTATCTATAGTTGACTTTTGATCGAAAATATCGGTCAATGTCCAATATAGATAACTGCAATTAAGGGATAATTCTTCTCTTGTAATGGCATGTCTGTATGTCAAAAATGGGTTTAATCAGACCCGTACTTTCCTTAGCCCGCAGATATCCTATATAAATATTTTCGAACGTCGTGGTGACTTTGTACCGTATATATTCGCCAATATGTGAGTTATCCCAATGAAAGTGAAAGACCTTGTTTTATTCATAACCGTATAACTTTGTGCCTAAAATAGATAAATTTAAACGAAAACTTGGCCTAGCTCCTATATAACTAATATCAGGATTTTCGAACTTCCAGATGACTCTTCTCTATTTGATTGGTTTTACACCTTAAAGTATTTTTCTGGCTATAATTATTGCAAGTTGCAAGAATTTATAATATTCGGTTGCACCCGAATTTAGCCTTTCCTTAGATGTTTTTTTTTTTGTTATTTTTTTTTAATTTGAGCTATAACAATTTACTATCTATTATCTTTATTTCGAGCTCAGTTATAACACTTTATATGTTCGTTTAATGGCACTTATCCGATTACGCCCATCTGTCGATCTTCCTATTCTTCCAAGAAACAAAGAACGGCATCATCCATATGCAAATTTTGGTTCAAGTTATCGATTGCATAGCAGACCGACCACCAATCTTATTATGCCGCTCTTATTATACTGATCATTTATATAATAATTTATTATACTAACTGTGTAGGTGTTTCAATATGCTCCGATACACTCTACAGATACTCGTACATATATTCCATATGTGTACGTCTGCGGTATATTGGTTTATTAATCCACGTCGGGGTGACGTGATACCCAAAAATCCAACTGGCTTGTTTAGCTGAGCGTTTAATGTCTCATATTTAGGTAACGGTGATCAGCAAGTATCAGGTGATGATGCTCTTAGTATGTAATGCATTATTATGATAGCCTTATAATGTATGCAAGAGAGAATGTGGCAGTGCTTTCCCTAAGCTAACAATGTAAAGAAGAATATAGGATAACTTAACTTTTATTTGTACTAAGTAATAACGGATGGACCATATGAGACGTAGCCGCGGCCAAAAGTTTTAATAGAAAATCTTCCAAAGATAAATAAATTTGAAGTCTCGGTATTTTTTCTTTAAAAGAGTTGGGAACCTCGAAATGGATTACCCTTTATTTCTAGATATTGTATATATGTAGATTACCAAAGGCGTCTATTATATACATACATACATATAATTTAATAAATGGGCGTAAATGGAACATTAAAAATTATCACAATTATTGTTGTATGGTATTAGAGAGCCACAATGCAAAATTCCATAACATTACAGACAAATACATATAATATCTTTGTGTCCGATTGAATTTGAGTTACACTGTGATGACTATTTTAATCACTTTATATTGCAATGCTTCTATTATCATTATAAATGTAGCATTTATCTGTTCTGAACAATGGAAAAAACAAAAAAATATATATATAAAACAAATGCATAATTTTTATGGCTTTAAAGAATATTACTTTCATCTCTACTTCCACACAGCCTTAGTCCTGCGCATCGCTGCAATTGGAAAGTAGGAGTTAGTGGGACAAGGAAAAAATAAACATTATTTCAGCGCAACTGTAGCTGCTTATGAAAGGACGCAGTGCTTCTTTAATTAAACATTATGGGAAGAAGCTTTTAGTTGAAGCTAAACAGAATTATGCATAATTGCGCAAAATGAGACAATTTTTTGTGTAGATGTCCTTACTAAGAACCATATGAATGTAATTTCAAAGGCGAAATGTGCAATTAGTCATATACATTTCCATAAAATCCTCTTAGCATAATGTATATATATAGTATTTAATATTATAAAGAGTTGAGGACTTTATCAAGTATGAGTTACAAATTATTGTGTTAAGAATATGACTTTGAAATTGAAACTCATACTAATTTTGAATTCATATTTATTTGAATATGTACTGGCAGCCTTTTGAATTACACATTCATATTAATTAGCACAAATATTCATTATTAAAACTTCTGTAAACTTTTTCAGGCAAAACACTTCTAAACATTTTCGTGTATATTACATAATTTGTTTATAGCCAGCATTACCGAACAAATTTACTCATAATAGGCAAGCTCTGTGGTAAAGATACACCATGGTAAGGCCTCTTATTATTCATGAATTTATGTTCAGACTTTATTTGCAAGTAACTAAGTCTGCTTGGTTCTCATTAGAGAGAAATGCCATGATTTTTTCGGCGAATTTGCAACTTTTCAATGACCTTGCTTTTGGTCGGATTTCTTCATTGCTAATTTTGTTTGCTGCAATTATTTTATCATTTATTAAAATATCATATTCAGTATATGTACTTTCAAGACAACACATTATAGAAAATTAATATTGACGCTGTTATTCAGTCGCCGTGAAAACAATTCAAAACATTATAATATTTCAATGTTTAATTATTTATATCTTTAATAGACTTCACATAATGGTATATGGCGCTACGCCCATTTTCCTATTTTCTCAACAGTTTCTATGAGGCTCCGCTTTTTATCCTATTTGCATTACCTCGTGTGCTCGAAAGTAAATAGTTATCTCTCTAGCTTTTCAAGCTATTCTCTGCAAGAAGTTTGACACTCTTCCTTACTAAATCCACAGCAACCATTATCCCTAAATGGACGCAGGAGTACAGACTGGACTTTAATATCAAAATCAATGGCGCTAAAATTCTAACTGAAAATAAGCCTAGTATTTTAGGTGTTACATTCAATAGTATTCACTTCGTATGCGACTCCGGTTACTGCCAAAGTACACAGTCGCAACAAGTTCCTCAATTCACTGGCCGGCAGCTCATACAAAAGGACAAAGCAAAGTTGTTGGCAACATACAAAAAAGAGATATAGTAAAACGAGGTCGAGGAAACTTCTGACGTGCCGAAATACTGTACTTCGAATGATTACAGGATACCACTTAATATCCACCTCATTCATCTAATACCCCTCTCCCTATGATCTGATCCCATCACCTGCGATGACAGCCAAACTGAACCTTAGCACCCAAACGGGTACTAGATAACCGCTACAGCAGTAACTACAGAATCTTCAACTTTATTTTGGATGTGCAACTTAATGGTTCTGACTTCCTTATTTATAGAGTGAGGTACTTCTAGTAATTTAGGTAGTGGGCCGGTCCGATTTGATTTATTTTTACCCAGTCGGAAGAAGTACTACAAATATTCATTGTGAAATATGTTATATAGTTATTGGTAGGCGGGGTCACGCCCACTTTTTAAAAATTTTCAAACCGCAGATGCCACTCCCTATTAGCCGGCCAAATTATAGTTTTTTATCTTAATTCTTCGATTGGTAAAGATATTTCATAGGTTTTCGGTTAGTCGGAGCATACCTCTGTAATCTCAAACTCGCTCAGGTGCTAAGAAACATGTGCATCAAGTTTCCTCACGATATCTGAAGTTTTAGTCAAGACAAGCAGAGCAGTTCTTCTGTCTGTGTATACGATAAATACATAGTCCCTCAATTTTTCGTCCTTCTCTCTCCAACACGCTGCTTGTTTGTCGGAACGTCATATCGGATATAGTAGAGTAAATGAAATTGTCCCGTACCAAAATTAACAACAACACGCCGCAGTATAAAATCATTGTTTCTTCAAAAAATTAAAGAGAGTTTCAGACGGCATAAACTTTACAGAATAAGCTCAGTTAATGAAGGTATTAATTAATAACCTCAAATATCAATACACAGCATCGCCCACTTTTGGTCCAGAATATTCATGTACATGAATTTAAATTGAGTGTATCCACCACATGCGCAATTCTCTTCTGACCATTGGCCGCGTAAAAAAGCTTTTGTCAACTCCTTCTGCAGAAATTGTCGTTTCGCATGATTGCATGGGTTTGTGCATACATACATTTCCATGAGCAACCTTGTATAATTCTCAACAATGAGAAATAATGGAAGGTATTATGCTTCCGTGTCAGCGGTTGTTGTCAATTAAAATTGTAAGCCTTTAAAATGTGTCATGGATCTACATAAAAGAGATTGTCTGCAGATATATACTGAATTTACATAGATTCGAAAGCAGGTCAGCATTTAAGTTTGAGTGAATATGTTTGTGGGAAATGTATTTTTATATAAATACATCTTTATATGTACTCAAAGTTAGCAAAGTATTTCATTTTAATACAACTATAACAAGCTATACTTCTCTAGAGCCTTTTATGGGATCACCCACGATCATTAGCTTCATTACATGAATATGGTCAGGAAGATAAAGAGATAGTAAATGTAAGATCTCGAAATTAAAGTAGTGGAACTTCTAAGTACAACTACACGAAAATAACTAAACTAATAAGTTTATTAAAAATGGCGCTTCAGAGAGGATTAATAAATTATTATTACTGCAGTAAACTCTTATATTTACATAACTATTTCTCAGATAGTTTAGATTAAGTGTTGAAACCCTCGGAGAAGAAACTGAAAATTTCACTTTGTACTAACACCGGTCGTTTCTGAAGCTAAAACTCAAAGGTAGTATACTAGTAGAACTAAAGACTGGTGTGCCTCGACAATTCTCTCTCACCTTATGACAAATTCGCTGAGACCGTTGCTATCGATTCCATCGAAATCGCCTGATTTGCCAAAAATGATTTCCAAGATGTCTTAACGTCAGTGAATTGAAAGACTTTCGCCTTTTCTAGATGGATCGCACAGTGCGCAATTGTTTATTATTGAGCAGTGAACACCAAGCTAATGCAAGTTCTAGTTGTTTGACGTTAGTCCGCATAAGAACCGTGGATTACCAGCTTGTTCATAGTTTGAACGTACTGGGAAGTTAATTGTAATCAAATTTCGCAATTTTCCGGCACACAAACCAATCTCCAGGACACAAATCTCTCTCCTATTTGGTTGAATTCATACCACTCAGCAGAAGCGTTTTAGCGAATTCAACCAATCCAAAATCTGAATCAGTTATCTCAAGCTCGTTCTATACACTAGAGTCTCTCTCCGATGACAATGTGGCGAATTTGCGGCTCGATTTGGCTCTGCATTCGCATAAGATTGTGTTAGCGTAAGAACTGAAGCCATGGTTTTATCAATTGGGTGCTAGAAATGAAAAAAGCTAACGACGATAAGTCTCATTCATCTTAAAAATCATAAAATCAAAGTTTTGCGCCAATCAACCAGCAACGCTTGAAGAGCTCGAAGACAACATTCAGAGCAATGTAGCCGAAATGCTCCACCGGGTCTTCAAAAATTGACGTAAATGGCCGGCATTTGGTTCAAATCATAAATGGCATAAAAATAACTACATAACAAAAATATTGTAACCATTTTGAACAAAGTTGACTCTTCTACAACAAAAATTTTCTAGGAAGTGCACTCGTTGTCTCCCATAATATGGAACAACAAGTACGTCGTTAATTTCCACGCAACGCCGGCAACAGCTGTAACGCAACTACATTTGTCATCGCTACGTGTCGAGTATGTAGCCAATTTTACACAGAGTTTAGTTGTCAAAACCATTGCTGATGTTCTGTTCTGCGATTTTTTTTCACGATTCGCTACAAAGCTCAATTACGCTTGGTTGCATCTTGTATAAATGCCTGACTTTGTTAGGATTCCGCTGAAATGATGAAACATGCACTCCACATGTCGTGCACATGAGGATTCAAATTAGTGTAATGTTTTCAAAGCAGTTTCAGCTCCAACTACATTTGACACTGTAACAAATAGCCACCTTCTCTCAGCAAATATATCCACTATATATAGTTAAATATGTGCCACAGTCTCGCGTCTCGCGATTTAGAAATTCCGCGGCATTTACTGTGGCTCATTACTGCAGCGATTTCCATTCGCTCCGCCATACTCACTTTAAAAGTGCAATAAATATTAAAATTGCAACAAACAGCAGACCTTTACCTAGCAACGAAGCGTCGAAGGATGCATAAAGAAATTGTCCTGGCTACGGAAATTGCTTTATCAAGTGCGCTTAGATGACGACTTTAAGGAAAAATCAACTCTGCGAAAGGACCGCAAAACTGTCAAGTACAAAATAATGAACCAGTTACTTGCAGCTTTATATTACACCGCACAGTAGTTGGTGTAAAAAGATTTACTCGTAATAGGATAGACCGCAGCGAAATTCTTCTTCTTGATTGCAGCAAATTAATGAGAAAGAGGAAATAATCAGCGCAATTTATTGAAACCCTGTAATGCCACCAACAACAGTTACTGTTAATATTTCATGGTAGCTCATGGTGGAGGCGAGATTAACACATGCCTTATAGGAATTTTTGATATTGGAAAATAGCATTTAGTGCAGATTATTACTCTATTTTTATTCAGTGTTCACTCTTATTATAAACCTCTGGTTAAAGAGTGTCTTTAGGGGAAGGGTCTTACTTTTAAAAGTTATGAAAATCAATCCATAATTTTTCAAGTCTCCAGATGTTAACTTCAATTTAAATACCTTTTGGCACTATATCATAAATTAGTCAATATGCAATTATCTTAGCAAAGTTAAGTGAACATACATACAAATATACTACAGTTAAAAGCAGAAAATGTGCAAAATCGGACCACAATGTGTCCCCTGATCATATAACTATTATCCTTATTTTCGTTATTACATACCAAAATATGTCCTTAAGTATACTTGAGTAATATAAACTTAAATTCATCCAAGCCTACCGCTAGGGCAAACCGGTCTGACCGCATGTCTGTATGTGCGCAAAATAGTGCCTTAGTTTTTTAGATATCTATCTGAAATGTTGACCACGTCTTTATCTCTCCAAGTACTTACTCATTTTCTGGAACCGCTGATATCGGACCACTATAAAATATACCGGTTTTTCTAATAAGGACGATATGATTTCTGAGTGCCGTTTCGGCCATTTTTAATATGTCTTGATTTCTAATTTTTTTCATTATATTCAATAATGTTAACAACTTCATCATGAAAAGATATTCAATTTTGTTACCAAAATAATCGTTCTCCAATTTCAACTTTTTGTCGGCTTTTACAATTTTGTAGTCTTAATAATCGTTCACACTGTGCTCACCTTTCGTAGAATTAGTGAACATTTCGAGCGTACATTTTCTTTACATCATATTAAATGCCAAAAATACAAAAACCCGCTCAAAGTAATGAAAATATTGCTGCTGTTCAGGGAAGTGTTTGCTAAAAATCGCAATTTGTCGATTCTAAGGCATTCTCAAGAATTGGAATTGCCTCAACCTAAAATCTGGCGTATTTTGAGAAAAGATTTTGGCTTGTATAAAATCGATCTCCCTCAAAAATTTAAGCCACTGATTGCAGGAGTCCAACTTTTTATGACTGCAATTGGAATAAGTTAATCTTGAAAACATCTGGTGTCAACAAGACGGGGCTACGTGTCACATAGCTCGTGCATCAAGTGAATTATTCGGAGAAAATTTGAAGGTTTGATTATTTCAAGAATTGAATGGGATCAAAGAAGTTGTGGCCGTCCTGGACGTGGTTGGGTTGTAACATTGAATGATCTTTAAGAAGTTTTGTTTTAATACCATTAGACTACTTTTTGTGAGGCTATTTGAAAGCATAGGTAATAAATAGCATTTAGTAATAAACCAGGCTCCCTTCAAGCTTTTGCAATCAACATTGAATGGTCATGACATACGACTCGATTTAGTGGTAACAGTATTCAATAATTGGGTTCATCGATTTCGTTCGTTTGTTCGTGTACCTAGACGGAAGGATTTTGAAGAAGGCTCACTCTAACAAACTGAATTATTGCTGATATGAGGAATTGACTATTTCTTGTAGTTTTTGTTTTCTTTGACGATACTACTTTCACTTTTGGTACAAAATATAAATAAACGAACGAAATGCATACTCGTCTTTGCAGAAATGTACAAGTATTATTATACTCTCACAAGAATGCCCAGTTTTAATTTATTTAATCGTTGTTTATAAGGGTTTTTCCGGATGTTGCTTTAGCAACAAGTGTTTCGGTGGCACCAGACTTTTTTGGAGTGCCGGGAAGAGACCGCTGATGAATGAGCAAATCGAAAGTGAAACGATGCGTCTTGTCTTTTTTGACTGAATTATTGGCCGATTGATCATCTGTTTCTGGATAATAAGCATAGATCCAAGACTCATGGCTAGTAGTAATATGTTTCATGATATCCTGGTAGTCCGAAAGCATTGAATCACAGACGTTAATGCGACGTTGTTTTTCGAAAAAAAATTGTGATTTTGGAACCATTTGTGTTTTCACTTTTCTTAGGCCCAAATGACCTTTCAAAATAGTTTTCACTGATCCTTCTGATATTGCAACAATATCGGTAGGATCCCTGTTAGACGATACCTTAATTTTATTAGCGTGTTTATCATCAGTTGATGCCCGACCTGGACGTGGTTCCTCGTCAACGCGTTCTGGACACTCTTCGAATAATAATTGCGAGCAAAAACACTTGCTCGCAACAAATAATTATCAGCGATAGCCTTTTCCCACATTCTGAACATTTCAGTCCAAGAAATGTTACTCCACACATTAAATTTAATGGAACTTCTTTATTGAACAATTTCACTCGTCGCCTAATACACTTTATATACGAGATCAAAAAGACAAGCTATACTACTAAACACTAATGATTATTTTGATGTCACATTTGGCCCAGATATCCCTGAGAGTCATACCAACCTAGAAAAAACGTTTCAACAAATAGGTTTACGCGCGAGATTTAAATTAAAAAGTATTTTTATTTTTTGCCCGCAGTAGTGGTTTTGTTCACATTACGGTATAGATATTTTATTTTACATACAAATGATCAAGGTAAGTGAAGTAAAAGTTCAGATATCTTGATGAAACTTGTCCGGACGGGACACCTTAACACAATTGATATTGCAGATGTAAGGAATTTACCTTTCCCATCTCGCCAAAGTCCTTAAAATGTGCTTTAATTAAGCCATTAAAAATACATAACTTTTATTTAGGACCGGGCAATAATATTACGACGCCTTTGAGTCTCACAAATTGCGAGAGTAATATAATAATAAAATATTCGGTTGCACCAGAACTTAACCCTTCCTTACTTGCTTCAGCTCAATTATTTTAGCAAATACAAAAATATTCATATTAATCACGTTCATCAAATAGTCTAAAGAATCTTCATCTGACAGGAAACAGGAATATTTCCATTATATATTTTCTTTGTTACTTTTGTTGTAAAAATTTTTTTATAATAAAACCTAGTATTACTATATGTACTAATTTATTCAAATCTCAATTTAAATGTTCTAACTATTTTTGGTGTTAAAAAAGTTATATTTCCCTATACAATTAAAAAAAAACTATTCAAAATAGTAACTAATTTTGTTAATTATTGAATTTTGCCCAAAATAGTCTCATTTCAATAATAAAATAATTTGTGCTTTTGCATAATGTCGTCAAAATCGCACATAAATCCGGAAACCAATCCCATATTATTTAATATGTTCACAACGTCAAACTTTTTTGTAACTTGTCGATGTCACGACTGCATTTTAATTAAACTTGATTCTATGGCTCTTAAGCATCTTCATTGCTACTTAGTAGTCAAAGGCATTTTAGAGCTAGGTAGCCGGTTGAAAGACATACATATTCGTAAATTTTGTTCTAAATGACATGTTGTCAATTGCGAAGTTAATTTCCGGTTTTTACACACAAATGAGTTGGACTTTAACGAATTCGTAATTTCCATCTATGCACATATTATTCCAAATTCGGTTACTGAGAAAATCAAAAGTCTCAGGTGAAAGAGATAAATTTAGGAGTACAGACATGACATTTTTAGGAAATTAGTTTCTTAGATATGGACAAGTCATGCTTTGTGCCTTCAAATAAAATTATCCAATTATCGACGTGCTTGTGGAAAAGTTTAACGGTTGCTTAAAACGATATTGAAATTTTACTATTCTAACACATTGCTGGCGTGGAGTTTGAAGAATGAAAAAATTGTGGGGAGACAGTGGCATTATATTGCCAATTATTATATTCATGGAGTGTGATTAAAAGTACTCCTCGCATCCTTCGCGAAATAAACTATTTGTTGCAAGAGATAACTGTTTAAATTAAGTCAGCAATATCACCGCAATTATTTCATAAATTTTAATATGCATTGTCTATATACAAGTATAAGTGCTGTAATGAAGCCTCTTCATTCGAGTAGTCCATTGGTCATTGCTTATAATCTTAGTAAATACTAATATGAATGAGGTAGTGACATCATATCCCTTATAAGCGTACACATTTCGCTCAGGTTTATTTACTGCTATTGGATATTCGTTGCAACTTATTTTATTCAAATTTTTGTATATCTTCATTTTTGAAATAAAACAAATAAATAAAACAAAAGCCTTCATGAAATCTTTATAAGGCATTTACGGCACTAATTAAATATTCAATACAATAGTTACTTGTCTTTCTTCATTTAAAGAATTATTGAGAATGGAATGGTAAACAATTGCCGCCAGTAGATGAATATAAACTATTTTAATTAGATTGCATTTACCTTCGCTATTTTGAAATAATTGCAGAAAATGATAGGCTAGGAGGCAAAAGCAATAAATGAAGTAGGTACATACTACTCCAAATATTTTTCATCAATAATAATTAATAATCTAGTTGATAAAAAGTCAGTTCTTATCCGATACGACATTACCTCTTTGTAGAGCTGGGAGGAAAGTAAGGAGAAATAAAAAAAACAGAGGAGCAAGAGGAATTGGAAAAAAGCAAGTAAAAATGAGGTATTAAATAAAACTAAGTGTACTTATTAGAGATTATGACTTCATTGAAGGCAACAGTTGTGCATAGTATTCAACAAATAACAAAGCGTAGTTTCATATCATTTGCCGTAAAACTAAAGTTATTTACTTACGTCGAAAGGGGTATGAAAACTCGGAAGTAAAATATCTATATATAAGTATTTGAAATGCGATAATAAAGATGATTTTTATATAAGCCCTAATTTGTCGATCCTTGAGGATATACTGATCAGCTGTTTAGTAGTTTATGAGTACCTATCACAAAGGAGGACTTTCCACACAAGAGAGATTGATCGATTTTGGATCGACACCACGACCAAACCTAACTTAACTGTTTATACAGACCATTATTTTTAACCCCTTTATAACGAAACTTTTTCCCGCTCTTTTGAAATTTCTCTTCAGTAAAGTTTTGCCATTTCACCATAGAAATATATGCGATACAACAACGAGTCGAAGCTATTAAAAAGTACTACCGCAATTTGGAGTCAGTGGCTTCAATTTTAATAGCCAACTTATGGTCGTCATTATCTTCTGTCAGATCGACTATTAAGCATCTAGTGGAAAAGTTTGAAGCCAAAGGCACAGTAGAAAATGTTCCCATGCCAGTGAGAGAAGGAAGTGCTAGCGCATCAATACAGGAAGACCCAAATCAGTCTTTCACATGTCGTTCTTAAGCCTTGGGCATCTCTGTGACGTCGTTGTCACGAATTTCGCGAAAAAATCTTGACCACCAGAATTGTTGTATGTTCGCGAATTGGGTGAGAAACAACTTGGAAATGATCCACATTTTCATCGAAAATTTTCTACAGCGATGAGGTTCATTTCAAGCTAAACGGCTTCGTCAATAAATAAAATATGCATAATTGGTCAGGCAGCTATCCACAGGTACTCTATGGGTCCCCATTGCATCCCGAAAAAGTTACGGTTTGATGCGGTTTATGAGCCGCCGGGGTCATTGGGCCATACTCCTTACGTGATGATCAAGACCGACGCGTTACTGTGTTGGGAATAGCTACCGCTCAATGAAAGCTGAATATTTTTGGCCCAAATTGGATGATATAAAGTTACGCAATATTTGATTCTAAAAGAACTGCGCCACAGGTCACACAGTGGAATTGATAATCGATTTATTGAAAACCAGGTTTGGTGAACGTGTTATCTCACGAAATTTTCCATTCTGTTGGCCGCTTCAGCCGTGCGGCTTGACGCGGTTAGAATATTTTCAGTGGCGCTGCGTCAAGTCTATGATCTATGCCAATAAGCCAACGACGATTGATGAACTTCACAGGAATATCGAACGTGAAATTGCAGCAATGTCTGCCGATTTATGCTTGAAAACCGTCGTAAACCGAGTCAATTCTTCTTTTTCTTCTGCAAGCGTAACCGTGGATGCCATGCAAAAGAAGTCTAGTTCCTTACATAATGGCATCGAATGTGCTTTCACAGGGATAAGAATTTCATTGAGTCCATAAACCATATTTGTTTTATTTAAAGAAAACTTTTGCAGCGCTCTTATTGAAAACTCCGTTATTTGCATTAACAAATATTACAAAAAATTTTAATTTATTTAGTGTTTTGGGTAGATCAAAACGAAAATATTTAACATATCTACTTAAGAGAAATAAATTTAATGAAATTAATGAATTCTTTGCGATTGCAGTTTGTACTCTATAACTTCATTCACAGTCCATATTTTAATTAAATCAGCAGATTTTAAATAAAATCAATTATATGCCACTTAGTAAAATTTTCTTAGTAGCAAACTCCTACCTAGTCTACTTCTTCTTTTACGAATTCTTACGTAATTTTTATTTTACGCATGAAATATTTACCTACACTTCACTTTCACACATAGTTTATCATTTATAAATTTTCAGCTTCTCTTTGAGTGATTTGCTAACTTTAAGGAATATATATTTACAACCTTTGCTTTACCATCTTGTCATTTTTATCAAATACGGCACAATAGCACAATGTAGGAAAGTCGATTATTATTCTTTGCTTAGGGTCATTTACCATTTTGTTTATTTTTTAAGCAGGAAAAGTGTAGAAGGAAAAAACACATATTTTTTGAAGAAAGCTCTTAATATATGTACATTAAAATGTCCGTTATTTTACAGGTTTTTCGAATACACCTTTCAGAGTTTTAGTTTTTTGCCCAAGAAATAAGATTCAATGTAAGCAAGCTCTTTCTCTTCTACTTTTTGAATTTTTTCAATAATTTCTTTATATACAAAATAAACAAACAATTTAGGGTGATAATTTTTTTCATAAAATTATTCGTTTTAATGTTATAGTTAGGCATCAAATGGACTACATTCCTACAGTGGAATGAACACCATGCCGTATGAGTAATGCAGATAGAATAAATCGCTTGTATAAACAGACCGTTGCAGAAGCCTTTCGAAATCATAAAAAAAGAACGAAATTCATTTTATTATGAAATGCATTGAAAACGGAAGATAAGATAACTAACATTAAGGAAAAAATAATTTTCTGGCCATCTGTGGTCGGGAAAAGGAAAGGATTTTTAAGAGTTAAAAACGAAAACTACGAATCCTAGAGAAAAAATTTTACGGAAATGTTTAAGATAATAAAAAAATCTATGTATAACTTTTATTTATAGACCTTTATAAATCTTATGATATATACTAGGAAAAAGACAATATAAATTGAAAATAAAAAGCTTGTTTACGTTGAAACCTTGTTTTTGTGCAAAGGTGAAACTTCAGAGGACGCTAGCAAGAATAAAACATACTATATTTATCTAATAATATCATTTTAGTTTTCAACATTTAAGTTGAATTTACAAAGAGTTAGAATTATATTATAAAAAAACCGATTTGTAGTTATGTATATATTATCCTAGCTCTGCTAAACCCTTTACACATATATCCATACATTTTTTATATATAGCTAAATATAAATAAAAATATTACATTAAAGGAATTTTATTTTGAAAAAAACTTTGGGCTAAATGTTATGAATAATAATTTAGTTAGGAATCTAAACCCTTTGGAATTTAAAATTACAAGGGCGAACAATTTTCCGCATGCGAAGATTTTACTTGTCATCTCTCATTAGCATAATGCCCACATTATCATAAAAACATTTGAAGTGCGTTTGGAAGGGCTTAATAACCATTTAAATTCATTTTCATTCATAGTAATAAAATAGACTTGCTAAACTTTCTGAAGTAAATACTGAATGAGTGAATTGAATGGTTATGTCCCGAATGTATTTCAGCGTAAGATAAGTGTTGGCGAATAAAACAGAGAAGTGGAAAAAAGGTATCACATAAAGTGGCAAAGGGATTTTGGATTATAAAATTTATTTAGTATATTATTTACTTTTGTGTCATAACTAGTATTCAATATTTCTATCAGGTTATAAGGTAATTTGCTTTATTGCTACACAATAAATAAATAGGCAAAGTATGTATTTTAAATGAAATGAGCCTCATCGCTGAAAATGATTTCGATGAAAATTCTGATAATTTTCAAGTTGTTGCTCAGCCCAATTCACAAACATTTGACGATTATGGTTGTCAAGCGGCGTCATTTCTTGCGTCAATTTGATCTTGTAAGGATATAAGCCAAGATCTTTTTACAAAATTCGTCACAATAACGTCACAGAGATGTGCAACGCTTGAGAAAGACGATTGAGAGGCTGATTTGGGTCTTCCTCAATTGCTGCTTTTCGGCTCTACGGACACTTCTTTGTCTCACTGGCATGAGAACATTTTTTACTGTGCCTGTAGATAAAAATTTTTACACTAGATGCCCAATTGTTGATCTGATAGGGAGATTATCATGACCATAATTTGGACGTTGAGTTCTTAAAGTGCCACTGACTCTGAATTTCGGTAGACAATTTTAATAATTTCGACTCGTTGAATCGTTTATCTTTCCAAAATGAAATGCCAAACCTTACTAAAGAGATATATCAAAAGATCGGGAAGAACTATGGCGTCGTTTGCTGTCCTTATCGATCTATATTTGTAGCGTCCCTATTGAAAAACACGTTAAATTTTCGATCAATGCTATTTTGGGACCCACAACTTGTCAGATCGCATTGCAATATCACAAATTTTTGTTTAAAAAAATTTTTGTCTTATTACGTATAAAAATGAGTTGCAATTACAGTCCTCAAAGCTATGTTTTAGATTCGTTACTGCATATAACTTTATGAGACTGTATGAAATCTCTATATATAGTATGTCAATAGAACATGATATATTCTTTAAATAGGAAAGGTAGGTTAAGTTCGGTTATATTCGAACGTTGCTAATCGATTTCGCTCATCATATCACTTTCACGGATCAACAAACAGACGGTTGCTCGGAATTGAACTCGTCTGACAGACCGATCAGTCTACCTTAATTAGTCTAAAGTGGCACAAAAAACCGTAAATATTGTACAATGTATTCTGATCACGGATACTGTAAAATTTCACCCATATGCAATGTATTTCCCGTATAATAACTACGAACATATACAACAGCAAATGACGAGAGTATAAAAGTATTGATATTTTTATTGGGTCAAGTTACAAAAGCCCAAATATTTTAAGGAAATTTAAGCGCCCATTTTAATACATAAACTGGTAAAATATATATGTATGTAGTACACAATATTTATGAATAATTATAATAGTATATAAATAAAGCAAAATATTACCCAAAAGCATTATACATTACACAATATTAAACACACTGTCCTGTGTCATATATAAAAAAATGTCCCCCTAAATGCTACAACATTCCCTTCAAAAATATATTCAACATTTTCTACCATATTCTTACAAAATTTACATTGAGAATACAATGGCCAGGCTTTTCCTCCTTCATCTCCTTTTTGTACAATGTACTTATGTACATAGGCAGCCGGTAGCTGCCGCACACGTTGTCATTGCCAGGCACCAAGGCCAACACAGCTATAATCTGCTACTTACGTTAGTCGCTAAATAGAACAAAGTGCATTCATAGGATTAA
This sequence comes from Bactrocera dorsalis, assembly GCF_023373825.1. Taxonomy (NCBI): domain Eukaryota; kingdom Metazoa; phylum Arthropoda; class Insecta; order Diptera; family Tephritidae; genus Bactrocera; species Bactrocera dorsalis. The sequence continues at coordinate 30,713,135 of NC_064307.1, forward strand.
AAATGATAATAATTTTCATTTTCGTAACACCGGACAGCATAAGTGCCATAGATTATAGATTTAACTAGCGTCCACAACGTAGCCGAAGTAGAATGGAAGACTGGCCAGTGCAGACAGTTCAGCACACACAACTTACACACGAAAATCTATGTATATATTATATGTACCTTACAGAATGTAACAATGTAAGCACATACATAAGTATATAAGTACATATGTAGAGTATGACTTAAATGTAAGGAATATTTAAATTTATGTATTTAAGAGAAAAATATTAACTATCGCACTCATCGAAACTTTTGTGAGATTTGCAGTATCACAGCAGCGCAGCTTAACACTACAGTAAATAAATACATACATACAGATATATGTAAATGTAACAAGTATGTTAACTTCGTGTTCAGGAACAGCCAAACATTAAATAAAAGAAGTTATACGGGAGCGCTTTAAGAGAAGCTTGTAATAAAAATGATTGGAATACCAAAGGGAAAGTTGCTCAAGAACTCGAAAATGACACAAATTACGCAGCAAATTATCCAGAGTCATATACTTCATCGTAAATAACTATTTACAATATATCATAAGTGAATCATAATTCCATGTGCATATTTTCAATTGAATCAATCAAGAAATCATTGAGTAATGCGTCTCTGAAATAGATGGGGAAAAAACAGGTATTCTCATCGCCATGATTACTATCCTTGAGGTCATTTGAAGAATAAATATTTCTTTTTTCTTTCGCTTATATTAATTAAGCTAGTATAATATTACATAACATATTGAGAGCATCGTCAATAGAAAACCAAGCCGCTTTGAAATCAATAAAGTTGCTTAAGATTTCATCCAAGATAGCGAAAGTCTGCCCCGCTTTCTTAGTGCATCTAACATTCTATTTCTTAACAACCCCACAAAAGGTTCCAGGACATGGTGATAAACCTAGTAACTGTAACTCTGATGAACTAATGTGAATAAGCAACACCGAAAAAGGGATAATTTATATGCCTGAGGCCACTTTCTCAACAAGAAGGCACACGCGGTATGGATGGCACATGGGGTGGGAATAATGGAGTAAGGAAAGGGAAGGGTTTTGTTGACTTACTTCATGCATATGTAAAGTCAACATTAAGGTTATCGAGTTGAATTGTCACAGGGTAATACGCGGAGACCTCATTAAAGCAACTTAAACGATACTTTCCATACTGACAAAATTTAACATTATGAATGGCTCATAACTATAACTAATAGTTCTAAAAAGGTAAGTTTACACATTTCTTTACTGATTTTCAAAACTTAAGTTTTAAAATAAATTACTGTTGTTTATAGAAGACACCACGTCGAAAATTGAAGGTTTCAAAGTGTTTTTTTTTTTTTTTGGGTTTAGAAAGCTGTGTGCACAATGGGTGCTGCATTCGCTATCAATGAAACAAAAACACATTTGAATGCGACTTTCTCAGCAACATTTGAAGCGTTTTAAAAAGACTAAAGTGAATTTTGTGCATCAATTTATCACTATGGATGAGACTTGGATCTATCACCATGATCTTGAGTCAAAACAAGAGGCTAAAGAGTGGAGTGAACATGGTTCTTCGGCTTTGAAACGAGTGCTCGGGAATCGGCCAAGAAGTTTAGGGCCTCAGTTTTTTGGGATGTGAGAGAAATCTTGTTTGTGGATTACTTGCAAATCGGTAAAATAATTAATTCTGAATATTATTGCAACCTTTTGAACGAGTTGAAGGAAAAAATTCATGAAAAAATTCCGGTTTGCAGAAGAATAAATCGATTCTTATACCGACAACTTTTTTTTGTTGTTTAAGTTGCAGAAAATATTCCTAAAGTAATTTGGAGTCTTTGTGCAGAGTTGGCAATCCTTGGCCGGATAAAAATCCGTGTCCGTTCCAGTTACTTAGACGCGAGCGTGAGAACAGACATTTGTTATTAAGCTTCCTTCCTTCGATTTGCTATTAATTCGTATACATTAACTGGGCTTCGGTGACAAAGTTTATACTTAGATATAGATATTTCACATAGTTCATAGACTACTTTTAAAGGCAAACTATATTGTTGTGATATTGTACAATTTCAACAATAATTTATGCCTGCACAATTTTTTCATTGCCTGAGGATGATTATGATAAAATACTGAACGCTTTTCATATTCACATTATGTAATATTCTTAAGGTAGCCATTCTAAAACACTTTTAAAATAAAATATAGCAAGCCACTTTTACTAAATTAGCCATAATAATAAAAAGTGAGGAAATGTGAAAAGCTTTTGAAAGATCTATGAGGACATTTTGTGGAGTGAATCTCATAAGCTATAAAATTTAGAGTCGTAAAACAAATGACAGTAAAAGAGGCGTTACAAGGCATAAGCAGAAGTCATAAAAATCTCCTGTAGGAAACATATTCCATAATTCTAGCATACTTTTACTGTTGTGAAGTCATACAAATTTTAAATTTATCGATGTATGTATGCAAATTTTTAGTTTTCTAGACTGAAAACAAATAAGTCTTTAACTTTATGTTAAAATATACTTAAGTTCATAACAAAATTTTAATATTCTACTGAACTAGTTCTAATCAGATTTACAATTACTAATTGTTTTGGGTTTAAACTTAGAATTCGCAGCTTCAATTTACCACTAAATTGATTGAAAATTTTTACCAGAATTTTTCTCATACAGTATTACTATATTCTCTATAAAATCGTAATACTCTCCTGTAATAGATATACGACTAAATTCCTATTTGTGGTGTATAAATTCGAAGAGTAGGTTTTGCAAATTTAAGCTTGCTTTGATTGACACACAGCTGGTGAATCGAACACCGTCATTACTTTTACTGGGATTTCATATTTACTACAAAAAAATATGGCCTCTCTCTCCACATACATCGACACATATTTCATTCGCGATATTTCTTTTACTATATTCCGTTTATTTGCAATAACATTTTAAGTTTTTGTGCAATACTATGTAAAAGAATGATGTTACACAAAGTAGCAATAATAGCAACTAGCGTGGTGCAATTTATAATTTTCAAATATTTCTACTTTTTCAATTTTCTGGAAACTTTCCAATCCTACAGGTGTCAATTTAAGTTTTGCAATGAATCTTCTTGGCAGCAACTTTGTAGCATCAATTTAAGTTCCGCATAAAAACTTCAAACACACTATATAGCATTTCACATGCACAACTTTTCTCTGCAGGTGCATCGGTGCATTTCGTTTCAAGAAAAATAAAAGCAACTTTGAAGTAAACTTCGGCTTACTTAATTGGACAATATAATAAAGAGGACCAGAAAGTGGATAATAAGTGGAACTATGTGTCTCTTCTATCAACAAACATGATAGTTAATGATAAAATCTGGTATGAGGACTATGAAGAACTGAATTTGAGCAATAAACATCCGAGATAATTGCATTATATTATATATATCTTGAGCATATCTCTAGCTTAGTAACAGATTTGTGTTAATTGATATACAAGGTTTGCTATATATAACGGGTGATTTTTTTGAGGTTAGGATTTTCATGCATTAGTATTTGACAGATCACGTGGGATTTCAGACATGGTGTCAAAGAGAAAAGATGCTCAGTATGCTTTGACATTTCATCATGAATAGACTTACTAACGAGCAACGCTTGCAAATCATTGAATTTTATTACCAAAATCAGTGTTCGGTTCGAAATGTGTTTATCGACAAATTTTGTTCAGCGATGAGGCTCATTTCTGGTTGAATGGCTACGTAAATAAGCAAAATTGCCGCATTTGGGGTGAAGAGCAACCAGAAAGCCGTTCAAGAACTGCCCATGCATCCCGAAAAATGCACTGTTTGGTGTGGTTTGTACGCTGGTGGAATCATTGGACCGTATTTTTTCAAAGATGCTGTTGAACGCAACGTTACGGTGAATGGCGATCGCTATCGTTCGATGCTAACAAACTTTTTGTTGCCAAAAATGGAAGAACTGAACTTGGTTGACATGTGGTTTCAACAAGATGGCGCTACATGCCACACAGCTCGCGATTCTATGGCCATTTTGAGGGAAAACTTCGGACAACAATTCATCTCAAGAAATGGACCCGTAAGTTGGCCACCAAGATCATGCGATTTAACGCCTTTAGACTATTTTTTGTGGGTCTACGTCAAGTCTAAAGTCTACAGAAATAAGCCAGCAACTATTCCAGCTTTGGAAGACAACATTTCCGAAGAAATTCGGGCTATTCCGGCCGAAATGCTCGAAAAAGTTGCCCAAAATTGGACTTTCCGAATGGACCACCTAAGACGCAGCCGCGGTCAACATTTAAATGAAATTATCTTCAAAAAGTAAATGTCATGAACCAATCTAACGTTTCAAATAAAGAACCGATGAGATTTTGCAAATTTTATGCGTTTTTTTTTTTTTAAAAAGTTATCAAGCTCTTAAAAAATCACCCTTTATTTCTGGCCTAATAATGAATATAGGCATATTTATCAACGAAAATGTCTTTTTTTTTCGTTGGATTTGGCTCGTCTTGGAAGACCCACACGGTCGATTGCTGTTTTGTTTCGGGCTCATACGCATAGATCCATGATTCGTCACCTGTGACGATCTTATAAACGTCTTTTGAAGCACCGCGATCGTATTTTTTCAGCATTTCTTTACACCCATCCACACGAGCCTATTTTTGAGCGATTGTCAAATTGTGTGGGTTCCAACGAGAACAAACCTTTTTTACGGCCAGGTGTTCATGCAATATCGAATGTATGCTGGTGGGAGAAATAAATAGGCATGCCTCTATCTGAAGGTACGTTACGTGACGGTCTTGCATTATCAGTTCACGTACGGCATCGATGTTTTCTTGCACAACGGATGATTTTTGGACGACCTTCGCGGAATTCGTTTTTGAGCGAGCGTTGGCCACGATTGAATTCGTTGTACCAGTTTTTCACAGTGCTATAGGATGGTGCTTCATAGCCATACAAAGATTTTAGTTCATCGATGCACTCTTGTCGTGATAATCCACGTCGAAAGTTGTGAAAAATGATCGCACGAAAATGTTCACGAGTTAATTCCATTTTTTGGCCGAGATAAATTTTTTAATTCCCTGTAAATAAAACAATTCACGATTAAATGACAAAACGTTCTGAGTGATGTTATGCTAAAAAATGTTAAACTTTCCAATGGAAATGTCAGATTGCACCTGGCAACACTTAGTGTTGCCTAGTCCAGAAATATACTCGTATATAGCAGCCTACATATAAG
>NC_064307.1:31452914-31527914 GCF_023373825.1 Bactrocera dorsalis
CTTATACATGAACATAATTCGCAAGTGCAATCTAATTACATGTGCCAACAAACTCAACATATTTTCGCGACGCTATTTTAGAGCATAACGCGTGAATACGACCACAATGTATACTAGAAAAACTAAACATAATAATAATTATGTAATCCTGGCAAGTTGCTCGAACCCGGTTTTAACACGCCTTGGCTAATTCAATGCAATTGGCTTTCTTTGTATAATTGTTTTTGTTGTTTCATAAGTTTATGAAACAAAGGCAAAAATCAGTATTGTAAAAGCAAAGAAATGCGAAAGCGAATGAATCTCTACGAATAATTTAAAACCAGGCGTTTTTTGTGGCTTGGGGTAGATAGAACCGATTTCATTAAATTTAATACAAATAAGGAGTTACATGTAGTTCCTCGGGTAAAAAACATAATTTTTTCAAAATTTTTTTCACATATAAAAATTAAATATTTTATTTTTAATTTTATTTAAGAATTTTTTATTGTTATAAACATACACTATTAACAAAAAAATTCAGAATTTTTTGCCAAAAAAAAAATTTTATACTCGGCCAATAAGACGCCATTTCAGATCAGATGCGGCTGCGTTGGCAGGATAACTCCTTACAGGATCATCTAAAGTGAAAAAATATGTGTTGTAGTTAAAACCTTAACTTAGAACTTGAACGAAGTGAAAAAATTTAAAATGGGATTTTTGGCAGACATTTTCATAAAAAAAATGAATATTTCAGTGAGCATTTCGCGGCATGTTTTTTTTTTTTTGTTTTTAGTTGTAGTCGAAAGAAAAGAATCCTTCGTCCAAGTCTTTAAAAATTGTCTTTGAGATACCTGTGTAAAATTTCATGAAGATTGGTTGAATAGCTCTCGGGAAATCTTGCCAACCAACTTCAAAAACACAGCTTCTAGAAAAACGCGCTTAGAGCCTAGCTAGACTCGAGCGCACAAGTTCTCAAGGCTGTATAACGGAAACTATTACTCAGAGAGACGGATATTATTTTTTGGGCGATATGTACTATATCAAGGTTATATTGAAGATTATAAAAAGGTTTGTCTTGATAGTCGATCGTTTCCTAGGCAAGTACATATGAAAAAATTGCCCAAAATCAGACCAAATCCATAATAATAAATATGGGTACATTTTCGGATAAGTTTTAAACAGTTGTTAAAGTTAATTAGAACGCTACTATTTTTTTGCCCACAGTCAACAAAACCACTGCAGGCCAGTGTAATAAATTAATATTAAGTAATTGTTCTTAAAATTATACTTCATGAATTGAAGCTATACTAAATATAGTAAATACTAGTAAATCTTTTGGACACCAAGAATAAATATAATTCAATTTCTAAAGTACAGTTGATATATTAGTACACCCATTTTAGAGGTTAATAAACTTCAATATTTCGTATATTAAAAGCTCGATAAAGCCTGGAAATCTTTGTACCATATGAATGAGGCTTTGCACTAAAAATTCGTAAATTAACAAACTCGATTTCGTGCAACGCTGCAAATTTGATTTAGTTTTTATGAAATATACTCGGTTGTGGTAACTAATTAACAACAATTGAAGTTCAAATTTCATAAATGTAAATGCATCGTATACCAGTTTGTACATACAATTAAGTTTATTTGATATTTTAATGAAATACTAACGAAATATTTGTATTCACTTTATGTTGTGTGCCAGCGGTTTTGTTAATTGACTGGATTTTGTGTTGGAAAATGCAGACGCAGATAACGAACATGTTTGTATGACCAATAGTTATGCGCAAACAATTTGTACCATTTTTAGTTAGTAATAATTTTACATAAGTAGGCTTTAAGTACTGCAATAGCTAAGAAAACATATGCTCGTGTATATGTAAGTAGCCATGGGTACTCACATAAATATTTAAATGGGCCATGTCATTTATTATCTGCTTCGAATAGCCGCATGCGCATGCGTGCTCCTAACACTCGTCACGCTACTACAAATAATACTACGAATACTATTTTATTGCAGTTGAGCAACTGACGTCGATGACGAATACTACGTACTATATTTTTATTTTTATATAACATATGTACATATGCACTCTTGTAATATAACTCTTAGTATTGTGGTATGTTGGCGCTAAAAAGCACGCAAGACATTGAACTACACATATAACGATCCAGCAGACAATTGGATCATTGAACTAGACTCACAAAATTAGCATTGGACCTTATGAAAGCTTTAGCAAAACAAAATGTGTAATAATACATTCTCACGTTTATATAGTATATACATCTATTTAAATGCTTGTTTTTGTTTATATTTGCGGGTGCACAGATATTTAAAACTAAGGTTTTAATTTGTTTGTTAAATTAACATTTCACCTATTCGATTGTATTTTGCTTGACCTGACCGCGTTGGGCATGTCCTTTAGTTTTTGAGATATCGATCTGAAGTTTGGCACCCGATCTTTTCTCGCCAAAAAGCTGCTCATTTGTCGGAACTGCCAATATCGGACCACTAGAATATATGACTATATGAAAAGCTATTTTATTTGACAAGATATTTTCATTTGTTATTTTGGTTTCGATCTTTTTTCCGGAACAGACCACTATATCATATACTATATGTAGGAGATATTCAAACTGTTCGATCAAATTCAAGATAACGATCTTTTTATATCCTTTTATGCTATAAAAAAGGCACATGTGAATGGTATTTAGCTTCGGTGCAGTCGAAGTTGATATTTTTCTTGTTTTAGATTGGTTTTAAGATCTTTTGCTATTATCCATGTGAGCATATCCGTTCTTTGCTATACGGAATGTAGAGATACATATATGAAACATTTGTCTCGAATTTAAAGATAACAAAATAATGATATTATATGTATATATCCATATATTAATCTGGTTCGTTATATTAATTATGCTTTCATTATTTTCACTTTACAGGGTTTCACATACGTAGCACCTTCAATTTTAGAGGACATGCAACGCGCGAATCGCATGCCAGCACGATCACCAAGACGTACACCAAGACAGCATCATGAAGGATCATACCGCATGCAATTTCCACCACAACGCGGCATTTATCCACGAGCCACGCCACCACATTTACAAGCTTTTCCGCCACGTCCATCGCCCCAAGACGAAATGATGGATGTACAGGGTGTGCCTATTGTGTAGTTAAAGGCGGACGGCAACTGCAAACCCACATTGGCAACAGCCAGTGCAAGAGCAAAAACAAACACGCGGCCGAAGAATATTAATGATGGTGGTAGTAGTGCGAAGGAGAATTAAATGAAACACTAGAAGCAGAGAAAAATGAAACTGATTATGAAACTACAAACAAACAAACAGCAGCAAACAATTTTTTTTATAAAACTATAGAAATATGTTGCTTAAGATTATTTATACAAATACAACTACAAACGTTGATGAAACTCAAAACTAACAATGTATAATAACGAGATGTAACGAAGATCTTCTGGAATCAAAATGATGAAGCCCAGAAACCTAAACACGTAAAAACGAGTAAAACAATGAAAACCAATAACAACAAGTAAACTGCACGAGAGATGCCAGAAAGAGTCGACGCAGATGTATTGTCGGCTATCGGCTTAGCAGTTGGATTTCATTTGTGCACGTATACAACAAATAGTTAATAGATTTAGTATAAAAAAAAGAAAAAAGTGAGAACAACAGCGATTAAGGCTAATATTATGAAATCTAATTATTAAATACATATATAAATAGATATAACTCAATTGCAACAGAAACGAAAATATGCAAGTAATTGAAAAGAATTAGCTCGTACTCTAAAAGAATGATTGTAACGAATAAGAAAAACATACATACATATAGTCAAACTTTCGTGCAACGCCTAATTTGTCGCCGCATCGCTCGTTTTTGCCTACCGGGATGCGGTTTTGCGCTTTTTAGCAATTCCGCCCACGTAATCATGTATCGCTTTTTATTATTGCATATTATTAAGACATGTAAATACACAAATATTTCAAACAAAATGAGATAGCCAACTCTTCTGTCAACTCCAACACTATCAGTTATATTGTTGCTGGTACCAGAGGACAAAAACCACATACATATATACAATTAGGGGGCAACAACCAACAAAGATAGTTGGTTATTGTTGTAGTGATGAAAATAGGCGTACAATTTATGTTCAGTCCCCTTTACTTAGTTCAATTTAGTTTATATAAATGTATATTGAAAAGGAATGTAAACCGTTAGTCAACATAATAATAAACTATTGTTATAATAATGAAATCTATGTGGGAATTTAAGCTTGCAATATGTGCACATGCTACTAATTCAGATATGAAAGTGCCACAAATGTAAAAAATTATAATAAAAACTAAAATATTTAAGTAAATAATTGAACACTACTGAGTTTGTCACACTATGGTCGTCATGGAAACATATAGCAAAAACAAAAATAAAACGACACGGTGTATGTGCATACATAAATGGTCCCTCTTAACCGAAGTGACCGGTATTTAATTGAGAGTTTAGAATAACATCTCATACGTTTTTTTCTTTTTAAAGATTTTTATCATTGTTTTTATTGAAAATTTGCTTGAGTTTTAAATTTTTAAGAAATGGAATAAACAAAATAGTTTATTTTAAAAAAAGCTAATTCATTGAGTTCATTCTCAGTAATAGTAAGTAATAACATATTTTTTATGGTTATTTACTTTTTATGCGGAAAAAACTTCAAAAATTTGTAATAAACCCATAAATGGTTTTTAATCTTGCTTACGTTTTGTGTTTTGGTAATTAAACCATTTATTTTGAAGTGTCATAACTCAAAATCGATCTTATATTAAGTTATTTTAACATATACTTATAATTCCTCGCAACAACAAATGGAAAATATACAAAATGTTAGCTACATTTTTCCACACTTCATGTTTTCACATTTATCTAGTATAATTTACACTTTGATATACATTTTTTTTGCTGAATATGGTAGATTTTGAGTTAAGCCGCCAGTACACTTATTAACCGATAGCTATGTGTCGGCTACAAACCTGCGTTGCAATGTTAAAACAGAATAATTCATATCGGAATAATTTATCAGTTTGTCCTTAACTCGGTCAAACATTGGGTTGTTATCTGAATTATGTAAAATTGATCTTTTTTGAAATTTTAAATATTTGTTAACATTTCGGCAATTTAATTTTTTTTTGTTAAATTGTGTGGAATATTTTTATTCAAAAAATTTGCAGAAGGGGTTTGAATAGAACGAAAACAAGTTATTGTTGCCGCAGCCGGTATATATTTCTCTTAATATTATTATTCCGACATTTTTATTTCATTTATTTTTTTTAGTATTTTCTATAATGCCTGTATATGTTGACAGACGTACATGTGTATGTTTATAAAATTATAATCATCTGCAAATATGTCAGCTAAATGTCATATATACTACATAATTTTTCTTCCAACTGTTTGTAGGAAAATGTATAATACTTGGTCCCGTTTCTTCTCCTCAATCGCAATTTATCATAATGCTACTGCAACGGATCAAGTCAAAGATAGATTTAGCTTAGGGAATAACACAATGTTTGAAATTTTTTTTTGAATACATCGAAATATATTAAACAAAAAAATACAAACATAAATGCAACTGCAAGCAACTAAAGGGTCCGTAAATTGTAAAAATTTATTGGGCATCAATTTTTATTTCCTAAAAAACTGAATATACAATATTTAAAACGTTATTTTTCTGAAACATTTTTAGTGGTTTGTTTCGAAAATTTTTTGTGCATATAATTTTGTTTTGATATAAAGTATAATAAGAAAAAGTTATATACATAAATAATAATTATAATAAAATGCAATAAAAATATATTGTGTTTAAGTTATAAAAATATAAACTTTTTTGTATAAAACTAAAAAGGCGCTTGCGTCATACAACTTTTTTAAAAGAATATAAAATATTGGCATATTAACGAGATAGGTATGCAAAAAAATATAGATTTCGAGTGAATATAAAAATACGTAAATTCTTTAATGTCACAAAATAAGACATTTCTTATCATCAAAAACCACTACAAAAGGAATTTAATAAAGCGCTGGCTTAAAAAACTGCATACCCTTCACTGGTTCATATACTTTCTTTCGAATATTATTTCCATACAACAAAAATATGTTTATTATATGATTTGCTCAAAATAGGTCAACAACATAAAAATAGTAGAAATTAATAAAGTTTGTTTACATATAGTACATGCAATAGAACTGTTTCATATTTAATATACATTTTTATACAATAAATATAAGCAAATTGAAGTATAGCCTAAAAGTAATTAGCATGATACAATAATGTATGGGCAAACATAAAAAAAAATTCAAATTAAAAGGAATATTGAAATTATCGAACCTAAATATTAACGAAATATGCGAAATTAGTTGCCAAATGCAAAATTCAACTGAAAATTATGAAATAACTTAACAAATTTTAATAAAAATAATGGAAAGTTATTTTTAAAAAGTATATTGAAATAGCTTACGTTTTTATTGCCATCTCTTTGTTTAAATAATTTCATCATTAGTATCAATTCTTTAATTACAAACTTATTCATTGCTTCAGCTGAATAGGTTATTTGAATTTTGAATTTAACCGGATTCATATTTTTAAGTGGCGGCACGCCGTGTATTTTTTAATTTTGTATTCAAGTTATATTCTTTATAAATACAACATTAATATGTACAGACATATAAATGCATATAATATTATTTTTTGATAAAATCAAAAGGTGCTAAACTTATTTAAGCGTAAAGCTAAAAGAAATAAAACGAAAACAAATATAAAAATACACAAAAAACAAAAATAAAATCATCTCGAAAAAAATATGTATATTGAACCAAATATGTATGCAATAAATTTCCTAAATTTGCAAATAAAAAAGTGAGCAACAGCAGCGTTACAGAAAATACCTCAAGAGCAATTATTTTTGTTAAACAAAATGTTTAATGTACATACATAAATACGAATGAAAACTAAAATACGCAAAAACAACCGAAAGATTCACAACAAAAGTAGTTTTGAAAATTATTACTTAAGAGCCAATAATAAATTGTATATTTTTATAGTTACAATTTAAATCATTTATATGATATTTTACAGTAAAACTATCCTGTTTCTTTTATATGTTTTATAATTTTTTTCTTTTATAAGCAAACAGTTCAAAAATTACTGTACAGTAGCAAAGTATGGCGCTAAACTAAACATGTACATACACATAGGCATAAACAATTGCTGAATAGTTACACAAACATACACAAACACATGCACAGTATGCATATAAGAAATGTCTTATTTTTATTGTAGATAAATTATAGACAAGAATCAATGCTGAAATAAAAAATATACAAAATTTATAATGTTTACAAAGAATTAAATAAAACAAGAAAATGTAAAAAAAACTTCAAACCGTTGTAACATTTATATAACTGAATTAATTATGCTATATAGCACGAAGGAAGAGAGTGACAATTTTCAAGTTGGCTCTTTCTGCAAATATTTTATTAATTAAGTAATTAGTAAAAGTTGTTTTTCGTTTTTTTTAATATATATTTTGCATGTATACATATACATACTTACATATCGTCACCTAAAGTGCAAAATAACGTAACACACTTTTCATAATTTTACAAGCGAAGGAAAAACGATATAATAGAAACCACTAACATTGAAACAAAATTTTTGTTTTGGTTATATATTGGTTATCAACTACTCATATCGAAACAAAATTAAAGCTTTCGTTATAGAATGATTATCTGAAAACGGTTTACATTTTTTTTTAGATAATACGTTGTTTTGCTTTTTAGGTGATGATATACACAGACCAAATCCTCAACTCAGGATTCCTGTTATATTTTTTAGGATTTTATTAATTTTGAATTATCATTTATATTTTGTTCATAAAAGTCTTCCCCAGCATAATCCATATGATTTCTGCTTAAGAATGTTTCATAGATAAAGAGCTTATAAAACCTGATCAAAACTTTCCTGAGAATAAACAAATAAAACAAGAAACAGTTCTGCTGTTTGAAAGAAACGTGCAACACTGCCTTTTGTTCTCAACTGTCAATACAAAATACATATTTACCATCTATGTATGTGACACAACATTTACATAACATACAAAACAAATAAATATACTACTATACATTATATATGGTATGTATGTATATGCAAATATAATAATTACAATGACATGAACAAAATGAACAAAAATATGAAACACAAATGTACATAGGTATTCGTATGTAGACTTAAGCCATATACATATATGTATATACATATATATTATGTCTACATGCATATATGTACATATAAATATGTAAGTATGCACATATATATAATTCGTTAAAGATCGTTTCGATAATGTGAAAACTATTCCTATTTGCAGAAAAGAGAAGACTATAAAAAAAACATGTATTAAATAAAAAACGGAATAAAATAAAAGTTTTAGATGCGTAATAAACTGACTGGTGGTGTTTTCCAATAGTTCAGATTCAATAAATAGAATGAATTTAGGTAGGTAGTAATATGGCTAATTCCAAGAAAGGATCTTATTTTATCTGGTCAAGAGCTGGTCGAGGATCTAACCCTCTTTAAATCGGAAAGTAAAAAGAGGATTGCTCTTGGACCGATAATGATCAGTGCTTTCTTAAGCTACTTAAAGAACTAGATAGTAATTAGATTTTAAGTGTCGACAAAGCGCCTTGTACCCATTGTAAGTGTGCTTAGCCGTTTAATTTCTCTCCCGCCAGTGCCAGATCAGCTGAATGTCTAATGGTGTGGGATCCAAGGTGATTTAGCATTGATCTCGTAAATGTGTGGCAATAAAAAAGTGCTGAGATGTTTTCTCTGACTAGTATCCACGTAGTCTCCAATGAGGCAATGTTGAGTTAAAACCCCTACAATTAGGAAAAGCTTAATATTGCTGAAGAAGAACTGCTCGCTGGTTCTGTTTGTTGCAATTTGCTTTGGCACAGAAGGATATTGTGGCAGCACAGGAACTTTGACTGATACTTTGATGGCAGTAACCTTGAATTGAAAAAACACTACAATATCAGAAAGCTTGCATGTACTTATTTATGAATAGTTCATGATATTAGGCAGCTCCTCCAAGCTTCTATCTACCCACATTTACCTCGGCTTGAAATGAAAGCGTGCGGGGATGCCAGAGTTCTTAGGCACATGTTCATTTAAAAACTCAGCTTCTCTGAGTCTAATAGAAACTTTCTCTGCCATAAATTTTTCGGATATGTCGAGGGGTTCTGTGCGCAAAAAGGTGCACAAAGTTCCATGGTGTGGTTCCTACAGGACCCGTCCATTTAGTCACGTTAGGCGATTGCCAAGGGCGCAAGAATTTTAGGGCGGCATTTTGGCTAACTTTCTTGGCTATCTTATTTCAATAAAGTATCAAATAACATCCCTCCCCCTCAACATAAAAATCCCCCTAATACGAGTAAAAAGAAACAACAATCTTGGATGAGATACGCCCCTTCTGATGACGACTACGGCAAACGCATTAAGGATTACGATTTAAGGGCATGCACCTCGAATGTCCGGTCGTTAAAGTGAAGATTGACATCACCGACTGACTGAGACGAGTAGGTCCTTGTGGCATTTACTACCCTGGCCATATAAAGTAGAGTAAATTCGGTGTGAGATTCGTAATTGAATAGAAACCAATCCACAAAAAGGGAGACACCACAAATTGCGCCAACTCCCGTGGGATAAGCCTCCTCAACATCGCATATTTATCAAGCTGTGTGAAGCATTAAAGCCCACCGTTAACAAATTGATTGGATCTTATCAGTGTGGCTTTAGGCCTGGAAAATCAACAACGGACCTGAATGATCCAAATCTTCAAAAAGACCCGTGAAAAGAGAATCTCCTCAGTCCTCGCATCCGCGACTTGGCTTCCACATCACTGTTGATAGTCATAACTTTAAAGTCATCGATAATTTCGTCAATCTTTGACCTAGTATTAACATCAAAAACAACGTCAGCCGCGAAATTCAACGCAGAATAACTCTTGCCAACAGGTGCTATTTCGGACTGAGTAGGCAATTGAGAAGTAAAGTCCCTTCTCGACGAACAAATACCAAACTTTACAAGTCACTCATTATTCCCGATCTATACGGTGTGAAGACATGGACGATGACAACATCAGATGAGTTGACGTTACGAGTTTTCGAGAGAGAGGTTCTGCGGAAGATTTATGGATTAATTTTGTGCATTGGCCACGGCGAATACCGCATTCGATGGAATTATGTACATGTATGAGATGTACGACGCCATTGACATAGTTCAGCGAATTAAAAGACAGCGGCTTCGCTGGCTAGGTCATGTCGTCCGAATGGACGAAAATACTCCAGCTCTCAGTGTATTCGAAGCAGTACCCGCCGGGGAAATAAAGGAAGAGGAAGATCTCCACTCTGTCGGAGAGATCAGGTGGAGAAGGATTTAGTTGAACTTGTTATCTCGAATTGGCGCCGAAAAGCGAAAAGGAGGAACGACTGCCGCGCTGCTGTAACTTGGTTATAACCGCGTAACCGGTGTCTACGCCAATAAAAAGAAGAATCATAGTTCTATTTCTTTATCTTTTATTGGTGGTTTGTACTAAATTCTATTCAGAACCATCAAGTCAAAAATAAAAATCTAGAATGTGCAGCAAAAGACGTCTCTAGCTTTAATACTTTGAGATTTACATACCGATGGACCAAAATAATCATCAAAATAAATCAATTATTGAATATGGGTTGAGGTAAATTTCAATATAGTCTTATACTATGTATTATTATAATGCTACAATATTTATGGCTTAGATAATTAATTTATTCGAGTCGAGTATATAAGTGGATATCTTAAATTTATCATGCAACGCAAGTTTATTTATTATAATGTCATACTCCTTGAAAGACACCAAACGTTCACTGTAAGTCCTTTCATCTTTATTAGATATTATTTTAGCAAACGTGATTATTTTGATAATGTGTATGTGGTGAATGATAGCATGGAATGACCCTGTAGAAAACTGGTATAATTGACTAACTTTTCGTATGAATTGTCATTGGATTAAAAATTTGATATAGTGTAAGGATGGTTTAATTGTATTATTATAATTTGTGAATAAAATAATTCGATAGTTACATGATCTGCTAATTAATATATTACCTTAAGCAATTTTTAGGTTTTAATAGAATAAAATTATTATTATTAATATTTTTAGGAACAGTAAATATATATATATATTTGTCTAATATTTATTACACCCCAAGCTTGAAAAATTTGAATTTGAAAGCTCTTCGGCCGGATGATAGCTTTAGAATATTTTTATTTTGCAAACCTACTCTACTGGGATAGTGCTACATTAATGAAGGCCCACGTCGTCAATTTATTCAAAGCAAAAAAATAATAATAAATATTATAATAATCCTCTAGGCAACCACGCACGAACTCCCGTATAATCGATATTATTTTATGTGCTCGTATAAATTTCTCCACATTATGTTTGTTTCAGTTGATTCGTTGTGTATTGAGCTGTTGACTTTTGAAAAAAATTTGTTGTTCATATTGAAGTTTATAATTTAATAAAATAACATAATATTCGATTTATTTGACTTAATTACAAACACACAAACATTTGCAAATATTTTTTATAGATCTTTAATCGAATAAGAACAACCATATCGTGAAATCATAAAAATGCTGCCGAATATGCGTACACGACGGATCGCTGGTCTGCATTTGACTGGTAAGGGATATGGTCCTCAAGCGAAAATACCACCGAAGTATACGGAGGAAGACTGGGACTTCAATAATCAGGTGAAATTTCGCATCACCTGCGATCAGGAACGTTTAGCGGAGCGTATTGTAGAGTAAGACATATGATATATTAGAGAGAATAATTGAACTCTCAACCATTATGTAGAGAATCGCAACGGATTGTGGATGAAACCAAAGACACTACTAAAAGTTGGCAGCGTGAAGTGGAGCATCATATGCGCGAGCGTACTAGTGAAATTCGATTTTTATTAGATGAATTGAATAGGCAAAAGAAAACAGCCATGCTGGAGGATGAAGCGCTGAATACATATCGTAATCGTGTACTCAACGCTATCGACTTTCTGAAGGAGAAATCGTTGGCCATAAATCAACGTTGTCAGATACTGCGAGAAGGCCGTATTGGAGTGGACCTGTGCGATGATGAGGTGGATCGTTGTTTGCGTCGCGAGTTAAAGGTTATTAAAGGATGTCAGTGTTTAATGGATCGTTCACTGAAAGAGGCAAACGAGCAGATACGTAGTCTACGCGCTACAATGTATCTGTTAGATAAGGATCTGGCACAGAAGGATAAATCTCTCTTGATTGATGAAAATAATTTAACACTGCGTGAAACGCAGCGCAATTTGGGTCACGGAAAAGATCTATCGAATCTAGAATGGTAATTTAATTTCAACCGTTAATTTCTTTTTCATTGGCGTAGATACCGTGGATAACTGTACCATCCGAAGTTGTTTTGTTCTTTTCGTTAGGGATGTTTTTTACGTGGCGGGTTCCAAACCAAGCGCACAGCTCTGGGGAGGAATATTTCGCTTTCTCACTTTAGCTCGCCTTCAAAAGGATGTTTTTGGCTACCCAGAGGATACTTGGTCTAAAACCGGAAGTCGTGTGTTGCTTGAGTCATATGTAAAATAATCGAGTCTGGTCACTCCCAAGTGAACTTGCGTGAACTTCTACACATGACTCCATCCTCCTGTTCATCCTCTGTTAACTACTGATACTTTTTATGCCTTTATAATCCTTTTTATAAATTATTCAATTTGTTATAACAAACTCTAGGATGAACTTATTGAATTTCTCATTTCTGCGTCTTCTTTAGTCGTTACTCACTGGGCGAATGGCAGCACACAACATACAAAAACATTGAAGACAATGCCAAAGAGTTGAATTCAGCCTCACAATTGCGCGCTTATATTGATTTGCTGTTGAAACAGGTGTGCGAAGACATGCAAAATCAAACGGAACGCACCAATGAGGCTTTTGAACGGCGCATCGCCGAAATGAAGCATATTAAGAAATGTTTAGAGGATAAGCATAACGATTGCATGACTCATATACACGAGCTGCAACGCAACATTCAGCAGTTGGAGAAGGAGCTAGCTGATAAGCAACGTTCATTGACTCTTTGTCAGACGCGTTTGAGTAATCGTGCACGTCGTCCGGGCCTTGAGCTAACCTGTGATAGTGTACAGGATGCACTCTATCATGAAATGGAGGCTTTGCAAGCATCAATATGTAAACTGAATCAAAAGATCAATGAAAATAAAGCTTCTTTACGCTATTTGCTACACGTACAGATAATGCAGGAGGAGGAGATCAATATTAAAGCTAACAGTATCAAAATTGACGAAGTTGACTGCATGACCATTAGGCAAGCCCTTAAATATCAATCATTCTAAATTGTAGAGCAATCGAATGCAATCAAAACTATATATTTATTGATATAATTGTAATTCCATGACACATTCATATGTATAAAGATATACATATGGTACGATATATAAAATCACTGCCATTTATTATGCGATCTACTACAAATAAAATTAGCCGCTTTCTCTACTTCTTTCTTTATATTGAAATATGAAGGTCGTCATATACATATCTCGTACAGCTCATCGTTCCATCGACTACGGTATTCGCTGTTGCCAATGCAGAAATATCTTCTGTAGAATATTTCCCTTGAAATCTCATAACGGCGACTCTTCAGATGTTGTTATCTTCCATGTCCCTGCATCAAATAGCAGGACGGGATGATGAGTGAATTGCAGATTTTGGTCTTTGTTTATCGGGAGAGGACAATTGCCTACTCATTATGAAGTAGTACCTGTTGGTAAGAGTTATTCTGCGTTGGATTTCGCGACTAATGTTGTTGTTGGTGTTAATGCTGCTTCCAACATAGACGAAATGACGTGAGAGCAAAGTCACGAGTGGGACGACTGTTTGTTTGATGACAGGAGATATTTCGTCTTGCCTTCGTTCACTACCAGACACATTTGCTTCGCTGCCTTATCCATTCTGGAGAAAGCACAACTAACGGCGCGCTTGTTAAGTCCAATGATATCAATATTATCTGCAGCTCGAATTATTTTCTCCAAGAGTAGATGAAAGAAGTCGCACGATATGGAGTCGCCTTCTGTGAAACCTCGTTTGGTTTCGAATGGCTCGGAGGGGTCCTTACCGAACCTGATGGAACTTATGGCATTGTTCAACGTCAGTTTACACTGCCGTATTAGTTGTGCGAGAATACCAAATTAAGACATAGTGGCATAAAAGCAGCTCCATTTCGTGGTGTCAAAAGCAGCTTTTAAATCGGCAAAGATTCTCTTTTCATGGGTCTTTTTCTTTACTTGTACCATTCAGAGCCGTTGTTGATTTTCCAGGCCTAAAGCCACACTGATAAAGTCCAATCAGTTTGTTAACGGTGGGCTCTAATGCTTCACACAGTACGCTCGATGAAACAAAATATGCTTATCCCACGGTAGTTGGCGCAGATTGTGGGGTCTTCCTTTTTGTGGATTGGGAAGAGCACACTTAAATTCCAATCGTTGGGCCATTTCTTTATCAGTTCTTCGACGCCGTGTTTAAATAGCTCGGCCGGCAATCCATCGGCCCCACCGCTTTGTTGTTCTTCAGGCGAGTAATTGCTATTCCAACTTCTTCATGGTCGGGCAATGGGACGCCAGCTCCATCGTCATCGAGTGGGGTATCGGGTTCACCACCTCCTGATGTTATGCTGTCACTGCCATTCAGCAGGTTGAAGAAGTGTTCCCTCTATAATTTATGTATGCTTTGGGCATCAGCCACTAGATCACCTCTGGGGGTTCTAGAAGAGTATGCTCCGGTCTTTAGACCTTCTGTTAGTCGCCGCATCTTTTCGTAGAATTTTCGAACATTACCCTGTCGGCCAGCTTGTGAAGCTCTTCGTACTCACGCATTTCGGCTTCTTTCTTTTTTTGGAAATGCGTCTTGCTTCCCTCTTTAATTCTGGGTACCCATCCAGCACGCGTTGTAGTCGATTGTAAAGTTGCTAGGTAGTCAGTCTGTTTGCAGCTGTATATAAAGAGTTTTAAGTGCTGTCAGTTGTGATTGCAGCTACTCCACGTCTCCACGTTTTTTTGCTGCACAGAGACGGGTGCGTATCTTTGCTGCAACGAGGTAGTGGTCCGAGTCAATGCTCAGGTCTCGGAGCGTAATCACGTTTAAAGACGTCTAGAGACGTGTCTTCCGTCTATTATAACATGATCGATCTGGGTGGTAGCTTTTTGATCCGGAGGCAGCCAGGTAGCTTGATGAATATTCCGAAGCCGATCAGCCTCAACCCATTTAGGGATGTTTCATCATGGAGGATGAATTTACCGATTGTTGTGCCAAAAATACTTTCTTTGCACTCCCTGCCGTTAAAGTCGCCAAGAACGACTTTGACATAGTGGCGGGGGCAGCTCAATTCAAACAAAACGAAAGTAAGCGAGGAAAGTGCTATGAGAATGGGTCTTTACACTCGATGCGATATGTTGCGAAAGTATTGTAAAAATAAATTGTAAATTAAAAATGTTTTGCACTGCGTTCTATAAACATAAATTAGCAAAAGTAAATATTTTACGTTATTTTTTCATTTATTGGATAAAAATATATTTATAACAATTTTAAATTCAAATCTTCATTTTTTGTAACTTTCCTATTTCAATTAGAGGAAACATGAATGAATTGATTTGCACACACACATACTTATGATCAAATTAATACACATGTATGCATTGCTTTTCCACTTCCGTAACACTTCAAATACTTGTTCCTTCCTGCAACACAGAAACATTTTGTATTTTCATACATTTCAATGATTTTGAATAAGCAAAATACGAGTAAAACTTCAATCACGTAAAATTTTTTTAAGTTTTACAATAAAATCATTTTTATTGTGTTTAATTTAATATAGGGATTGCATTTGGTTTTAAATCACAGGAAGACAGATTTTTTGCTGATATTTACTTTTACGGCGAGTTTGACACGCTGTGTTTCTATTTCACCTATTCCGCGAAGCTCTGTTTTAAGAAGTTTTGTATTCCGACGCAGAATAGAAATGCTTACAATTTTTTTTAGGTCATTTTCATTTTGCTTGCGAAAATTTTTATATATAATTTGTTAAAAAGGGTAAGTTGTAGTTTAAATATCGTTAATTTAATATAATAAAACTATATAGTTTGGAATATTAAAAGAAAACATGCAAGAATGTGAAAGATCACTATTGATTATAAGACCCGGCACTCCGTTGCTTGTTATTTTACTTATTTGATTAATTTTCCAACAATTTTCTAATAATTTTGTAAAATTTAGATATTCCAGCATAATGTCGAAACGCAGTGCAGAGGAGTCTGGTGGTGGCGGGAGCACGGCGGCTGCCACAAATCTCGGGCAGCCACCAATAAAGAAAGTTCATTTTGAACCGCACCTCATTGGGCCTGTGTCGACACTGGAAGAAATGGATATTAAAGTCCTTGAGTTTCAAAATAAAAAACTAGCACAGCGCATTGAACAACGGATGCGAACCGAAGCAGAGTTAAGGCATCGTATTGAACAATTGGAAAAGCGTCAAATGCAAGACGATGCCGTGCTGAATGTCGTAAATCGATATTGGAATCAGCTAAATGAAGATATACGCGTGCTCTTGCAACGTTTCGACGCTGAAACGGCTGATGAGTCTGAAAATCGCAATGAGAATGAAGTTACCACATCTTTCCTCATACAATTATCCACCTGGGATAAAGAGGAGCTTGATGATAAACTTGCTAATCGTGTTCAAGTTTCAAAGAGGGCGGTGGCAAAGATAGTGCAAGTGATTGATCGAATCATGCAACGTAATGAAAAGATAACAATAGCTCTGAAAGAAGGAAATGGCGTTGCGAGTGGTAGTAATGCTAATGCGAATGCGGAAGGCGAAGATGGAACAGATAATGTTACCAATAATATTTTGCCAAATATCGATGAGACTCTAAAGCAAACGCACATTGAAATTATGACCGAAAATCGAAATTTGCAAAGCTTAAACACTTCGTTGCATGAGAAATTTCATACAATTTCATTAAAAATGAAAGAGTGTCAAGATGCTTTGACTGCTAAAGAGACCGAAAATGCAGAGCTAAAAAATCAGATAGATGAGTTACAATATGATTTGGAAAAAGTGCACTGTCGCAACGATAAGTTAGAAAATCATTTGGCAGAAGCTATAGAGAAGTTGAAGGCTTACCATCAAATGCATGGAGATCCTAATAAAAGCTCATCTTCTGGTAAAGGAACAGCCACTGCAAATGTAAACAGCCAACATTACGAAGATTTGCAAAAAGATTTAGAAGAGTATCGTGAACTGGCAAACAATCGTCTGCAGGAGTTGGATAAATTGCATGCTACACATAGGGAGACGTTAAAGGAGGTGGAAAAATTAAAAATGGATGTAAGTATTTTGTATAAATAGATATGTATGTTACATCATAAAAAAATAAAAATATTCCTTTTCTATTCTCAATAGATTCGACAGTTGCCAGAGTCGGTGATTGTTGAAACGACAGAATACAAATGCTTGCAGTCACAGTTCTCTGTTCTATATAATGAATCCATGCAAATAAAAACCATGTTAGATGAAACACGTAATCAATTGCAGACAAGTAAGAACCAACATTTACGTCAGATTGAAGTTATGGAAAGTGAAGAATTGATTGCACAAAAGAAGGTACGAAGTGAAATGATTCAGATGGAGGACGTGTTGGCTCAGATTAGGAAAGAATATGAAACGTTGCGCATTGAATTTGAGCAAAATATGGCTGCTAACGAGCAAACAGCACCAATAAATAGGGAAATGCGACATTTAATTACTTCCTTACAAAACCATAATTTGCAGTTAAAAGGAGAAGGTCAGCGATATAAGCGTAAATATAAGGATGCTTCAGCAGATAATGTAAAGGTGGGTATTGTATGAATTCCATACAATTTAATGTTTTTGGAAATTGCATAGAAAAAATGAATAAAGTAATAATCCGACTTTTGAAAATTATATATATGCTAATATTTTTATATATATTATTGTACATTTTAGCTTCGAAAAGAAATAGAGGATACTTTGGCGAAGCTGGAGGGTACGAAGCAGCAACCGCCCGTAACAGAGGAGGTTAAACAAGAGGGTGGAAATACTGTGAAAGAGGAGAATGCCGCTGGTGGTGCAGGAACAACTGGTACTAGCTCTAACGAATCATCAACAACCGTCAAAGATGAAACAGGTGCCAACATCAAAGGTTAGCTAATATGTTTCAACACATGCAGAGATAATAATCAAAATATTCTAGGGGATGATGGCGATGAAGAAATGAAGGAGCAAAAAGATGGAATAAAGCAAGAAAAAAATTCCACAGGAGCCACTGCAGTTGTTGGGGAAAAGAAAGATGCTCAAGCTCCAGGTAATACAAATAGTAATGCAACAAGCGGAGCAACGGTCGCTGGAACACCATGCACAGCCACCGTTAAAGTTGAAAAGGACGCAAAAGATGTGCCAAAGGCAAAGGATATAAAAGTAGTTGAATCCGAAATTGTGCGCGATTTAAAGGCACAGCTCAAGTAAGTCTTTCCACAATATTCCTTGAAATACAATTAAAATATAAGCTTGTAAGCCTATTCTGCAATTAAAAGTTCACATTATACATAAATAACTCCTTTGTTTGCAGAAAAGCATTAAATGATCAAAAGGAAATGAAGCTTCTTCTTGATATGTACAAAGGTGTTTCAAAGGATCAGCGTGACAAAGTGCAGCTTATGGCAACCGAGAAGAAACTTCGGTCAGAAATAGAGGAATTGCGTCAACAATTAAAGAAAATACAGGAAAGTAAAAGAGAAGAGCGCAAAAAGTTGGCAGACGAAGAAGCATTACGCAAAATTAAGCAACTTGAGGAGCAGAAGTACGAACTGCAAAAACAAGTGGCCAGTCAAAAGCCAGTGGAGAATGCATGGGGTGGGTCGGGTGGTGCAAATTATGCTCGTCCATTTGTTGGCTCACATGAAGAGGAAGCTCTACTAAATGAAATGGAAGTAACAGGTCAGGCATTTGAAGACATGCAGGAACAAAACTCTCGACTAATACAACAACTACGTGAAAAGGATGATGCAAACTTTAAGCTTATGTCGGAGCGCATTAAAGCCAACCAGATGCATAATTTATTACGAGAGGAAAAACAAATATTAGTAGATCAAATGACCACTCGAGATACTCAAATTGAAGCAATGCATATTGTATTGCGAAAGTTAGAAGAGAAGGAGCGCAGCCTTCAAGCTACCGTAGCCACTATAGAGAAGGAGTTGATGTTGCGACAGCAAGCAATGGAAATGCACAAACGCAAAGCCATTGAGTCCGCACAGTCAGCAGCAGATTTAAAGTTGCATTTAGAAAAGTATCACTCACAGATGAAGGAAGCCCAACAAGTTGTTGCGGAAAAAACTAGTTCGCTTGAGGCGGAGGCTTATAAAACAAAGCGCTTACAGGAAGAACTAGCGCAGTTTAAGCGCAAGGCTGAACGCATGAAAAAGATTGAAATGGCTGGCAGTACTATTGATGAAGTAGTATTAGAAGAGATTCGCGAATATAAAGAGACTCTCACCTGTCCTTCATGTAAGGTTAAACGCAAAGATGCCGTTTTATCGAAATGTTTCCATGTTTTCTGCTATGACTGTTTACGTACTCGCTACGAAACTAGACAGCGAAAATGTCCTAAATGCAATTGCGCCTTTGGTGCAAATGATTACCATCGCCTCTATTTAACCTAAAAATTTCAGTACGCTGTTACTAGATTTCCATTAAGTAATACCAATTGGCTTTTACTGTCAAAAGTTCAGAAGAGCGGTGATCAGATGGGGATTTTTGCACTCCTCATATCTATTGAATACAATCCATATATTATGATTTATGTTAGGTATATGCTAAATATGCATTATTAATTGCAATAAATTTACCTGTATATCTCTACATCTTGTGTTTGTCTTTCTTTGTATATACATTTTGAGCTGTTGGAGAAAGCTTCAGCTTCTATTGTAGAGAAATATAGATTTAGTATGCGATTCCTGTAAAGCTTAATATCCATATTACTTCCATCATTTGTGATTTTATTATGAAAGGAATAGTTACTCATCGATATTATCAGAATTGTCGCATTTGTGATTTTCCATTCAAGGCGTTATTATTAAAATAGCGGCAAATAGAAATTAAAAGGGGGAAATTAAGTTTCTAGTGGTATTTCTTACCCCCGCCTTTTTTTTGCTGAGTAGGTGGAACACTTTGCTTGAAGAACTCTTTTTACACAACCAATATACAACTATGTTACTTGTAGCGACAGAACCTCAACAAATATATTACATTACACAGTATTATAAACTCCCTGTGTGCTTATTAACACTCGCACAATATGCATTATTACAAAAGTACGTTATTAATTTATCTTTATATAATTACAGAAATAATAATAAAATATATGTATCAATATAAAAATTGTTTCTTTCAAAACGGAAACTGACTTGAAGCTGACACAGGAAAAGAAAGTAACACCCCTGCTTGTGATTACAGAGTTGCATGGGAAACAAATTCGACTACATAATTTTTTCTTTTCACATATATTTTTATTTTTAGAGAGCATATTTTTTTCAAAACATTGAAATATAAAACTTCTGTGTAACTATTTCCATTAATAACTATAAATTTCTTATTTTATTGTTTTGAGTGAATGACATGCAACCCTGAAATTTGTCGTGGTAATGTTACCTTTTTCTGCTACGCTTTTCAGTGTTTAGCAGTTTTAACATCAGTTCTGTTCGGCGTTGCATTTCTGTTCGATCTAAAATCGAGTTCGGATGTAACTGATTCGCACTAATGGCACGTTGTTGTTAATTGTACGTTGGGATTAATTTTCGGTCTTTTTAACAAAAGCTTGATATCGAATTTGTGTTGTGCAAAAGTGAATAAAAATATATATGGTTAGTTATGAGTTGTATTATGCATAAGTTAATAAAGGCGTCTATAAAGAATCAACAGAGAAAATGTATTATTAAAGTGAAGAAAGAGTGAAGTCGCAAGGAAGTTCATGACTTCCGCAAAAGCTAAAGATTTAATTGATTTTTCGCTCATGGGTGAATGTGTGAGTGTATATGTGTGTGAAATACAGCTGCTGCAAATTCGCAGGCTGCACAATACAGAAAATTAGAAAGTAAATGTTTGCTTACAAAGTAATAGTTAAAGAAATAGATAAATAACTTTAATAATATGCATATTGTTGTATGACAAACCATCGCAGCTTAATTTGATATATTTTATAATTCGCAAAATATTCACGTAAATTAATTGTAAATTAGTCTGATACCTGTAATTCTGGATATTCTATGTTCTTACTTATGGACATAAATACTATATATTTAACCACATCTATGTGTGTAAGATTGGGATTGTGAAACTGGAATAACAACAATCCTGTTAGCTCTATTGTATTATTAGGTAAATACATATGTGAGAGCAGCTGCTTTGAAGTAGTACATGGTAGGCATTCGTGCTAGCAGCTGTCTTCAAACGTGTCCTTGTCCTTGATAGTAGAAGCACAGTTCATGAGGCACTTTGGCACGTTGTGCCTTTGTCTTTATTTATAATCTATTGTCGGCTCATAAAGACGTTGATAATTGTGCAATTTTATGAAAAATTTCCGCACCAATTGTGAATGCGACAAAGGTTTTGTTCTTTGAGCCCGACAAAATTTCACTGCTATGTTACAGTTTTTTGATTGCAAAATTGTGAAATAACAGGCAAATTATTTAACATTAAATTTAGAAAATATGCTTACATATGCATATAAAAATTTATAAATATGTACATATGTAAGTAAAAATTGTTTTAAACTTTTCGTTTATAAAATAATAATAAAATAGTTTAAAACCAGATATAAATTTTTACACTTGCTCATATACATACATATGTACATACATACTTGCACATATGCAGATAAAGGTATGTACATAATGTAACGGTTCAATCCAATAAAAAACAATAAACAAACCACGACTCGTCTATCAAATCAAACGAAATATCTACACACACATTCGTTCGTCACACAGCACATTAACCAATTGAAGCAAAACGGCACCAGAGCCTGCCATCACAAAGTATACTATAAACAGCAAAAACCGCCATCGCAACATCATCAGTACCAGCAGCAACTGCCACACAAACTTAGAGACCCCCTGACATTTAAATTTTTTCCTACACTTTTGTGGTACATTGCATTGGATTTTTTTTTGTGCAACAACGTGCGCATCAATAATATTATCTCTAACAGCAACAGCTTCAACAGTAGCTGCGCTTACAGTCTAAACTACAGCTCAAAAATCACAGCGCCGGCATCGAGGAAACTATAGGAGCCAAACCACAACGCGCCGTGACGAAGTCATCATATGGTGTTTTGCTGGAATTGTGGGTAAGTAACATACATATAAACATATTAATATATCATACGTAACATACATATGTCACTTTGTTTGTTTTTATATATACATATATACGCGCACTTATGTACATACATACATATGTACATGTATAGGAAGTGTTCAATTATATACGATTTTTAAATATTATTTAGCCGCCATCATCATCAATGAATGCTCAGTGCCACATTAAAATCCCTACTTAAGCGTTGGAATAGTTGGCAATTTGTAGTTTTCAATCATTTCGAACGGGGCTGGAAATTGGTGCTTCAATTGATGTTATGTACAGACGTAGCTACATTATTATATGTAAATGCTTGCGAATCTGAAACTTCGCTTTGATATTCTTACATATGTAGTTATGTACATAGCTATATAGATTTACATATGTATGTATATGATTTATGTGCACATAATAAGGCTTTCGTTTTCTGTTCATTGGATTTCACATAATTTTTGCAACTTGCCTTAACCATTATTATTTCCGTTCTGTGAATAGCCGGCTGCACGTGCTTATCACAACGATTTCGTATTTACTCTGAAGTTATTAAGATTAGAGGTTGTTGTACGTATTCTTTTTTGTTCGGTGCCAATGATGCAACCTTGAACTGAATAAATAGTCATATTTATGTTTTTGAAAAAGTTTTAGGCTTTTAATTTGGTTTTATTTAAATTTACTATTAACTTGAGAGACTTTTTAAACGAAAAAGTGTTAAAATGAAAAAATTAAAAAAACTCAAAAGAAGGTACCGATGTTTCTTATTCTTATTCAATGCTTCCTTCAAATTATTCGCAAGCCTTTGGCTTGCTACTTGAAATTTGGCATGCTCCATTTGTCGGATATCTTCAACAGCGTCACACAAAGGGTTGGAGAAGCTCTACCTACTATATGAAAGTAGGTGCGATTACTTGTACTTACAATGTGTGTATATTATTGTTCATATAAATGCATAAACTGTAATGGCGTGTGCTTAACACGCTTTATTATTTTTATAACTTGTTTGCTAATTCAAAGATAAAAACCAGTTATCTTATCAGGTGATGAATCAATAAATTGTTTAGCGAATTTGTTTTGTCTTGATGATGCCTCCCTTTCTCCTTATTCGCTTTCTGTTATTTGCAACTAAACTTTTACTTGTTCCTACCCATTTTGCAATTTTCTTTTCCCTTTTAGTTCAAATGCCGACTTGGTTTCCAGTGGGTTTGTTAGATTTCACTTGTTCTCTTTAAAGGCGCGTCCAGCTTTAAAGTTATTTCTTACCTGTGTGAAGTAAATGAAAATGTTATATACTTATGTATGTATATTATGTACTTATTCTATGTACATACATTTGTACGCTTGTTGAAATGACGGTAGTCAAAATGTACACACATGTATGCATGCAATCTATTTGTATGACTCAATTTCGATTTGCTAAACTTCACAACTTTTGTTTTGTTTTCATTTTTTATTCTCCAATTTTGTTGTGTGTTGTTTGAGTTTACGAGATTTCAAGTTCGCAAATTTACGTTACCCTTAAACTTAAGGTACAATGCTGCTTTTTAATAAATAATTACATTTATCCGTATACATATTAACATAAAAAGCGTGAACCGTCGACAGATGCCAATACACTTTGCGCTGAGATAAATTTAAAAGTATTCATTCTTCAAAACAAATGTTACGAAAGGAAGCCGTCAGGTCATTAAAAGTTGCTTATTAATTTTCAAGGTTTTCGTTAAATTTTCGTTTGATTTTTGATTAATATAATTACAGTTAACATCTGCATCCGTTATTAATTATTATTCGTATATTGCAATTTTTGTACTTATATTATTTTACAATTTCATTTAACTCGCTCCAATGTAAATGGGGGCCCTAAAATTCTAATCCAATTAATATTGTCAGAGGAAATAAGCTCAGAAGACAGCAACAATTAAAAAAAATACAAGAAAAACTATTGACTACGGTTGCCGCGAAGCTCTCATACCCTTCACAAATAAAAAAGTTTCCATAGAAAAACTTGAAATTGTTACCTTGAAAAATAATATATGCTAAATAACATGAAGATATCAGTTCAAATAAGTTTCTGTACAAGAACTTAATTTTTATCATTTATCGGTGGTTCCCACAAACTAACAGCTTCTTGGGAAAAATAACGCTTACAAAATTTCAGATCACCACATCAAAAACTGAATGACTAAATCGCGTATATCCAGACAGACAGACATATAAAAATATATATCACCAATATAAAAAGCACACGGCAATTTTAATTAAAACCGCTGGGTAAATGATATTTCAAAAAAATGTATTGAATACAGCGAACTGCTGGAGTCGGCACACCTCTGTAGTGCGTTGCGATACAAAGGATAAAAATATGGAACAAAGAATTTGTCTCTAATTTTGTATTCCTAATTTCGTGTGCATATTCGGTGCGTATCTTGGAAAAGGCTTACGGGGATTCAGTTTTATCAAAAAGATAAGCCTACGAGAGGAACAAAGTATTCAAAATCGGTCAAGAAATCGTTGAAGACATGCCCCGTTCTGGACGAGCCTCGACCTATTCAACTAATGAAAATAATAAAAAGTGCTGAAAAGGATATGGTAGTTGGAAATCATTAGGCAAGTTTTAGGGAGATGCAAAAGCGCTCGACATCTCTTGCGAGTCTGTTCGAACGATTTTGTGAATATTTTGGGTATTAAACTAGTTCTTGCCCGACTCGTCCCGATAAAGTTGAATTTTTTTCAAAAAGGGTATGATTGTAACCTAATTTAAAGCCATCGATCAACTACCCTATTCATCAGATTTGTCTCCGCGTGATTTTTGTTGTTCCCCAATACTTAAATCATCGCTCCGTGGAATCCGTTTTAAGTCGAACGAAGAGATAAATCAAAATTCGCTGGAGGAGCTAAATGCCATCCCAAAAAATTCTTATAAGTGTTTCGAGGACTGGACAAATTGTTGGCATAAATGTATTACATCTGATGGGGATTACTTTGAAGACAACAAAATAAATATTGATGAATAATTAAAAGAAAAACGATTTTTGAATTAACATGTGGCTTTATTCTTCAACATAATCTCCAACTAGAGTAATGTAACTATTTGTTGTAACGATTCTCCCACATTTCGATACTGGTTTGATATTGTGTAGCTTTGTGGCTTCCTAAATATACGCTTATTTCCAGCTTGACTTTCTCTCATTTGATTCTGGGGATAGTCGCAGATATGGTGATTTCGATTGATGAGGGACTAGTTCATTAAAAAAAAACGCGGGATTACCTTTAGGAGTCTTCTTGAACGGAGGAATTCCACAATATTCTCTTTGAAGTTTATGTTAAATACTTTTTATATTAATTTTATTGAGTTTTATACATACTTTATCACTTTGAATTAAAGAATTACCAATTATATAAATGATTTCTGATTCCCCATCGATCTGAATTTCGAATATACATAGAATGACTAGAATACCATTACACAAGCAGTTTACGGTTTATACAATTTATTTTGTATTGTTGGAACATATATACATATGTACATACATAAGTTCAACTAGACAGTGTATTGACATCTTCCTCTACCAATTTTGCTGTCCTTGTGCTGTTGTTT
Organism: Bactrocera dorsalis; assembly: GCF_023373825.1. Classification (NCBI taxonomy): domain Eukaryota; kingdom Metazoa; phylum Arthropoda; class Insecta; order Diptera; family Tephritidae; genus Bactrocera; species Bactrocera dorsalis. The sequence goes on from NC_064307.1 coordinate 31,479,084, forward strand.
TATGAGATGTCAATTGTAAGATTTCTGACAGAACTGCATATATTGTATTACAGTCTCACGTCAGTGGAAAAAATAAAAATTTCTATTTCGATTATGGAGTAAAATCACAATAAAAATAATATTATAATTGCTATATGTACGTCCGATGTTTTTATGTCTGTCTTGATGTCATTCACAATGTTTGATATGTAACTAATTCCTGACTAGTTTGATGCTTCACAATATCATACAGGGTTTTGTGCGTATGTATATGTAAATTTATTTGCGAATGTCCCCTTTTTATGGCGAAATTGTAATTGCGTGGGTCTTTTTTTTCTAACAATGAAACATAAAAAGAAAGCAACGCCAGCGCATTCATAATATAAATTTGCACAACCAAATAAGGAATTTTGTAAGAAATTATGTATCAACAGTAAAGTACATATGGTATGCGAATACGTTTGCATATAAATATAGTGATTTAAAAATTGAGGGCGCAATTTACTTTATGGTCAGATTTTTCTTCTGTATTATATAGGGTGAGCCATCTAACGTTTTAAATTTGAATTATCTATATTTCGACATTAGAAACGTCAAATACCATTCGGAAAGTGACAGATATTCAGTAAAAAGTCTAAAATTTACGAAATGGGTCGCTATTCACTATTCTACAGTTCGCAGATTGGGCAGAAGATCGTTTGACCGAGGATGGTCAATTTTACCGTCTTTTCGGACGAGGCTCATTTCCACCTCGATGGTTGCGTTAACAAGCAGAATTGTCGCATTTGTGGCACAGAAAACCCGCACGTAATCGTCGAGAAGCCAATGCACCCAGCACGCATCACTGTATGGTGCGGATTTTGGTCTGGTGGAATCATCGGTCCATTTTTCTTCGAAAATGAAGAAGGAACCGTAACCATCAATGGTGAGCGATATCGCGCAATGTTAACCGAATTTTTCTTCAAGCAAATTGAAGAGGAAGACTTGAACAACATTTGGTTCCAGCAGAACGGCGCTACGTGCCATACAGCAAACGCTACACTCAATCTTTCACGCCCTATATTCGAAATTTAATATTTTATATGGCCCACCCTCTACAATAGGAACAAACAAATTTTATCAAAGTTTGTAATCGCCGTATCGTATTTTAGGCTTTCGCTCGATAATTGTTTCAATAAAGCTGGAGGTTTAATGACAGTTTTTGCGTTGGTTTTGCATTCGTCTATTTGTTGACTCAGTTAAAACAATCATTTTTTTAACACATGTATACGTACATACATATGGTATATACTTAGATTTTAGCTACTCATAAATTAGCCTTGTATTTTGCAATGATATACATACATACATACCATACAATGTACATGTACTCATGCAACCGGTGTGAGTGTTTTGCAGGTGAACTTTAGAGATGATCAAACAAGCGGTATGTCTACTCACGATAACATGTTTGGTTATGGTTTTAGCAGTATTTAGTTAGTTCTACTAACCTAATTTGCTGTCGTGAGAGTACCGTAACGCTGATCTTTTAACTACTAAATAAGAAATCAATGTAATTTAGGATAGCCTTAAACAAAAAAAAAAGGCAACAGATCAGCATGTGCTATATACATTATGCCCCAATACTTTGTTTCACTAACATTTATTGACTTTCAACGTAGTAGTTCCGTAGATTAAAATCAATATAATTGATAGATATCAGGATTTTCGGAAGATGCGAGCTGGGGAATGTGGACTAATTGTTTATTTTTTTGGAGTTTCTTGCTTGCTCTTTACAAAATATAGTTTCATCCGGCAATATCTCTTTTTTTTACCAAAAGATATTGATACTGATACTAATAGCAGAGAACGTTTATCATAATAAACGTGATAAACGTTCTCTGATTGACGGTTACGTTCTTCGTCCCAAATGTGGCAATTTCACTTGTTTATACACGCATTGAGTTAGAAATGGACTTCATCGCTGTACAAAATTTGGCTCGAAAACGTGGGATCTTTTTGGAACTTTTCAAGAGCTCTTGAGCGAAGCTCTCAGCTACGGCTGCTATATTTTCTTTACAGTGTGCTGGACGTGGTCTATTTGGTAGAATAATATCCAATAATGAAAGATGGGTTTCAAGAAGGTATTGCGAATAGTACGCTCAGTAAGCCGATAATGTTGACCATCAGTTGAGCGAAGCGGCCGAAAATATTCTTTAGAGAACGTGGAAGTTGTAAACGTTGTTCAGGCGTAAGTTTTTCCATGATGAAAAGCCAAACACTACTGAACAAAAATAGCTTGACAGCTTGACACGACTCACGTACCGTTAAAGGATCACCAGTTTGGAAGTCTCTCCTTCCATTTCAATATAAAAGTGTCGATTGTGTATGGTGTATGGTTTTAATAAGAGGTAAAATTGAGCAAATTCTTTTATTTTATATTACATGCCTGCATGCCACACTCGGTCAAATGCCTGTTGTATATCGAGAAATACTGCCGCAGAATACAGTTTCTTTTTGAATCCACTTATAATTATATCCACTATACGATGGCTTTGCTCTAGAGTTCCATAATTGCTTCTAAAGCCAAGCGGATGTTCCGATATTATTTTATATTCATCCAGAATTGATAACAATCTACTCCTAAGTATGTTATCCAATGCTTTGGAAAATGTCACCAGTAAGCTAATAAGCCGGTAGGATGAGAGAATATCTTCAGGCTTGTTTGGTTTTGGAATCATTATAACCTCTTAATATTTGCATTGTTTAGGAAAGTCGAAATTGCATTATCAACTACTTTAACATACTTTTCTTCTTTGATTTAAAACACAATAATTTTACGAACTGGAAAACACATTTGACATTTATCTTCAGGGATAAGATTTGAATTTGGTTGAAATGTTGAGTGCAAATGCTCGACCTCAGCTTCGGCAGTTTTACATTTCGCTTTGTATATCGTTCTAAATATTTGGTAGCTCTCCAAAGACTGTATTCATACTCCTTCGTGTTAGAATCCAGACTTTTTAAAGACAATATCTGCCATATATTTTATTTTCTAAGCTGGGTTTATTGAATATTTTAAATATATCTACATATGTATTGTATGTCTCCACTCAAGTGTATAATTTTATAGCACACAATTCAAAAACTTAATGACCCCTAAATGTAGGTGTTTTTGGCGGTATTGTTTTATTTTTGACACTGCATATGCAGATATGTTCATCTGTGTATATTATCAATATTATTTCGATGGTTGAAGTTTCACTGCTAATATATGAATATTATACAACATTAAATAGACATATGTACATATGTCGGTCCTTGTATTTTGTGCGCGTCTTTTTTTTTTGTTTGCCTTTCAAAAAGTGAAAAACATAACATGTTTCTGCTCACCATAATAAAAAGCTAATTTTGCACATCAAAAATGAGTTAAGGCAAATCTTAAAAGGGAAATAACGAATGGGAATGTCGCTAACAGCAGAAGGTCACAAATGTTAAAAAATAATATAACATACTAACTTTGTGGCTATGGTGTCAGAGAAAGTATAATTAAAAGGGCAGCTTATAACATCATTTTTTGAAAGTAACCGTGATAAATTTAAATGGTCTTACTGTGAAATGACGCTGGTGAGCATATAATTAGCCAACAACAACAACTTCATTATCGGATTGACAAAAATTTTTATTTCGATGATAATTAAATATATCTTTATTTATAAAAGTACGTGTCACGTTGTTTGTCCGGGATAAACTCCTAAACTATTGAATTGATTTCACTGGAACTTAGCACATTGCATCCAGTTTGATTCAGCTTAAAAGATTGCATTGTTTATATCTCAATTATGTTAGGAGTCAAAGCAATTTATAAATACAAAAATATATTTCTTCATAAAAGCACTTGTTAAATTGAAAGAAGATTTAAGTAAGGACTATACTCTCGCAATATAAAAAGATCTAAAACTTTATATTAAACAATGTTGCGAAACAATTCAACCTAATTAACTGAAATGTGATCAGTTTATGTATGTGATAAAAACTCAATCAAAACTAACATGGGGTCTATGAAGAAAACATCAATATGCGGATCGATACCAGCCATTTTCAGCGCTAACATGTGGCAATTCCAATATTATACTTTCACTCATTTTACATATTGAACGGTAATATAGGATATAAAGCCAACCGAAAGTTTGAAATCTTTATATAATTCTTGTCAATATTCTTACATGTGATATATGGGGGCTAAGAAATATTTTAGGTCGATTTTATCCAGTTTTGAAGTTACGATATATCACTATCAGGATATACTACTGTGATCAAATTGAAAGGTGAATTTTTAATTTATACTTCGTCTGTTTTCCGAATTGATAAATTTTTTCTCTAAGTTGATAATACTCTTAGTGACAACTATGCTGAATTTCACGTCAAAATATTCATTAGTATTTGAGATTCGTGTCGTTTTGTGAGGCTCTAAAAGTGAAGTCGAAGAAGGCTCTGATGGCCATCACGACGGAGGATTTTTCCAAGTGCTATAATGACTGGAAATCTCGTTGGCATAAGTGTATTGCAGCGGGAGGGGATTATGTACTTTGAAAGCCTTTTAAATTTGATTAGGAAACCTCACAGATTGACTAATACATAATGTGGTGCTGAGGGAAGTATGGAATTCGACTTTACCTTTACTTTGGCAAAAAAATATTTTCTCCGTATTTCAGTAGTAGACCTCACAGATTGATCGTTATGTTCTGTAAAAAATTTGTCATATGCACTGGGGTCCTAAGCTACCCGAAAGCTACCTCAACCTGGTATCCAGCTGAGCGAATCGAAGTGGTTTAGCTGTCTGCTTAAGTAAAAGTGATATGGTTTTATTTACCAGTAGGTATAACTTCCCAGATGTACCTCTCCTCTCATTCAGAGGCTCATGTCAACCTGTTGATATGGAGAAAAATGTACAGCTTATTCTTGATAGAAAGTTTTCATATAGGCTAAATGTTGAGGAGAAAGTCAGGAGGGCATCGGTTGCCTCATACTGATGTAGATGAGGACTCTTACCAAAGGTCTTGTTTTGGCTCTACGAAACTGTAGTCAAGTCAATAATGTTTTATGGTGCATTCGTCTGGTGGAGGGCGTTCGAAAAGTCTCACTTGCTAAAAAGCTTGAACGTGTCTAAAGTGCTCACATAATGACGAGGGATATGTCTTTGGGGAGGATTCGCTGTAGAAGAGGCGCAATGATCTTGATGGGTTGACAAAAGGAGGGAAGGTTGAAGGAGGGGTTTTCTGTAAGGAGCTCTCCTTAGCTTTAAACTATCAGAATACTGTAGTGTTTCCAGACAGAAGTGGCTGCTCTATTAAGGTAGCGGTATATGTATTGCTACGAAGTGCAGCCTCGTTCTGGGTGGTTAGTATTTACTCCGACAGTAGAGCAGCAATACTAGCCCAGAACTTAATAACTGTGCGCTCAAGGCTCACCGTTTGGATGCTTGGTCATAGCGGAATCGCTGATCCCCTCAAAGCTGATAAGCTAGTCAAACGGCTATCATTGCCCCAGCCTCATCGGAATGGAAACGAGTCGGACATCCATTAGCATCTTGCGTTTTGGTAATAGATTAATGGACTTCGCGAGCGCTTAGTAGGCGTTAGTTGAAAATGCCCACCTGTGGGACTACAATATATTTTTGGTTTAGAATAGAACACAAGAAATCTTCTAAACTACTTGGTCTTATCGCAATCGTAGGTGTTCCTACTGGACATTGTCCAATTGGCATTCATGCGGTAAGGTTAAAAGTCTTGGCGGATGCAAAGACGTCATAGCACTGTTGACAGTGGTATTTAAATTCCTCAATTTGTCAGGGTGTCCCAAAATTAATGCAAGATTTAAATTTTTTGCGGCTTAACTTAATCTGCACTGTTGACGAAATTCAAATAATATTCCCAGAATATTTTGTATAAAGCTTTCGAACTACGGCCGCCAAGTTTTCATGATTTTTGAAATATTGTTCAATAATTAATTTTTACAAAGCCGCCACTTTAGGTGTCGATTTGTTTTTTTTTAGGGTTGTCAACACTTTACACATTTCAAAGATTAGTTTAGGCAATTTTTCTTGCTAGCATATGCCGTATTTGACTAATCGGCAAGTGTTGGCAAGTACGTCAATGACAAATAATCGGATTTTAACACAACAATATTATTTTACATAGTTTCATGGATGGTGGTCGGATGTTGAATACAAAATTTCAAACCCCAAAGTGCCATAAAAGATTAAAAGAATAAATGCGAAAAAAGCAAACACAAAAGCTAAACCTGGTTTAACAAAATGACATATAATTGCCAAACAAATAAAAAATATGTGTGCAAGTAAATAAAAGAAGAAAATACGAGCTTAATCTTAGGCTTGAATGGAGTATAACACAAACATACATGCAAACGTACATCTAAAATAAGTATCAATTCGCGTGGTGGGATTATAAGCAGGTGTTTTTGTTTGTGAATAAGCTTATAAAAAATTCGCACTATTTGTGTTTGAGAATCTCTGCAATAACAGACTTTCTGAAGCAACATTTGGCAACAGGGTTTTCTCAAACCGTGTTTAATTTTATCTAACACAAAAATATAACACTTAAAATATTGCTAAGAGAATTCTTTTCTTACAGTAAATTAGCAAATGCTTTTCTAAATAATAAAATAAATAATATTGTAAAGGTTAGGTTAATCTGGCCATAAACCACGCATAAACCAGTTTGGTCCTTTGCGATACCAGCTGGAGTTCAGTTGCTAAGTCAAAGAGTAATCCTTTAGGATGCCTGCGGTTGACGCAAAATTTTAACAGGCTCTGCGGCCGCACTATCGATACCTCCTCCAGTGTATCATACCGTGGGAACCCCGACGGCTTACAGCGTAGACTTGCGAATGCGAGGCAAGTGCACAACAGATACTCCATTGTTTCCCTGGAGCCCCGTTCTAAACATTTCCTGCAGTCTTCTCGTTCTGTCAGCCTTATCCCGAAGGCGTGTGTCGCCACCAGACTATGACCAGTTAGTATTCCCATCATGTTCATACAGTCTTGAGTCGAGATCGTCGTATAGACAACGCATGGGTTTTCCAATATTGATCTCGTTTCGGATGTTGGCAATATCGTCCACAATTTCATTGCCCTTGATACCTCTGTGGTCTGGCACCAAATATAAGTGAAGTTGCTTGCTTCTGGCAACAATTTCAACTGCCGCCCTCTTAATATTGTATAGAAAGAAGTATTTATTATTATGTAAGTAAATTCAACCCAGGAAAGTTATATCAAATAAAACAGTTTAAATCAGCTCAAGCTGAGGAGCGACAGATAACTTCCTAAAATGTCCAATAAGAGCAACATCCCTTATCAGAAATGTCTTTAAACAGTCACAGTACAAGTATTATTATTAAGGTTAGTACACTGAGGCAAGATAATAGTTTTTTGTTAGGGTTGCGATCTCTTATTCAGACCAAAGAGTTTTCAGTCCATTCTAATACGTTCAAATTCATATGTATTTATATAAAATGACTTTAACCTATGAAATATATATAGTAGATATCTACATTAGCCAGACAATTGAAATATTGATTTTACAAATTTCTAACGCCACTCAAAGGCTGAAGGAATATGCATATGTATTTGTATATTAGTATACAAAATATAACATGCATATGTGTGGATATACATACTTATACATATTTAAATGGACTCAAAAGGTGACAATGAATTTGAGATGAGATGTTGTCGCTGGCTCCGTGACGCCGTACTTATTCATTTACGCTGTTATTTATTATTATTTGTTGTTATGTCTATGTATACACACACATACATACATGTACATACATATTAACGTATTACTTGCTGTCAGCACTTTTTGAGTAGCATCTTAACTTGAATCTCATTCTAAAAGCCAGTTATTAATACAACCAAATTTACATACTACGAGTATGTATACAAATGGCCAGTTAAATGTATATAAATATGCATATCTACGATCAAGCGTTGTGTATCTGTATCTGTAACATTTTGCTATCTTTTATATGTGCAGAAAGAAAGGAAAACAAATTAAAGAAATAAATAAAAGAAAAAGTGTAAGTTAGTACAATTAATGCGGCAAGGCGAAGACGACGCTTTGGAGCGTGAAGAAGAATAGTCAAGCTTTATAACGACTTTCATAATATGCAGTATAACTACTAGTACATAACCCTACACATATAGTGTATATATTCATATTATTTTAGTACATGTATATTTTTTTAAATATGTGTGAGTTTTGCGCCATCGTGCATTTATGGTTATTAGTGTGGTGAATAATATTTGTTCCAGTTACCAGATTTTTTTTTTTTTTTATTGACAAGTGTAGCCAAGTGTTACAGCGACGTTATTAACTTCTACTCTGAAGGACGGTGTATTTGAATTAACCTTAGATTAAATTATGATTACGTAGACATCTTCGGCTAATAGTCTAGCCTAATAGGCTAGCTCTTGTCAACGAACTTAGCTTATTTAAAATTTCTGTCATTAAAATACGTACGTATTTCATTTATATGTAACCTACATTAATAACTTTTGCAGTGAATTTCAAGATAACATATACAAATAAGTATAATAATTTGCGACGTTTTTATGTATGGAGACTGGGGCATTGTTACAGCATTGTTTTAGACCAAGAGCTCACGAACAAATTCTTTGATCCATTTCTTCCAAGAAACGAAAATTTTCAAACTCATAAAAAGATATGAATACAGCTCAAAATTTTATCCTACGATGGCAGACGCATATATGTAGAATAAACAAAACAAAAAAATTTCGAGCTCTTAGCTTTTTAATTCAAGGAAAAAATTTGAATAAATGTTGGTGGAAATATGCGATATAGTTGTTCACTTTTCCTTCACTCTTATTGTTAAGTATGTATTAGAGAACAGTTCTGCAGAAATACGTGCTCTTAGCTTTTTAAATAAAGGCAGTCAACCGGAGAATACAGTAACTGAATAATCGCTTTTATGGGAGTATTGTCCGATCTGGCCGATTCCGACAAATCATCAATAGCATATGAAAATGAACATACTTCTATGAGCAAAATATAGTAAGACTCTCTTCATAATTTTAAAATTCTTAATTTATTCTTCAAAATCTATACTAAGTATACAACTCAAAATAATACCCCTTGGCCCCAATACACTTGTGCCAACATTTTTCCTAACCATCGAAACAATTGTCAAAGTCGATTTCCGAAACAGATTTCATATTTAATGTCTTCAATTGACTCAAAACGGTTTCCTCGGAGCTGTCGTTTGAGTTTGCTGAATAGCCAGAAGCCTCACGGAGCTATATCAGGCGAATACGGTGGTCGCGGCACAATATTGGTTGAAAACTTGGCGAAATACTCACGAAAAAATAATGCAACAACCAACAGTTGTCAGCCAACAATTGTAGCCTCTTTTTATACACTTGTTAAAAACTACTAAAAGTGCGATAAGTCAATAACTAAATACACCAGAGACGTAAGCATTTACCTCCAAGATGGTATGAGAAGGCTTTATAGAAGTTGGAGTTAAAAATTGGACTTTTCACTTTTTGATGAAATAACATATCTCAGGACCCGTCCGAACGCTTTCGACAAAATTTGGTATGTTACTTTCTTCTCATATTCCCATGTCATAGCGCGAAATCGGACTACAACCACGCCTACTTCCTATAAAGCACAATTTTAAATTCCATTTGATTCTTTCACTTTCCAGTGTACAAATCAAAAAGTAATTAATATAACGACATACAACTTTGTACTAATAATTTTTTTAAAGTATGCCACTTTATGATCAAAAATTTCCCAAATCTACCAAATATGTACTCCAGTATCTATAATTGACTTTTGACCGAAAATATCGGTCAATTTATGTGATATGCATTGAAATTGAGCTATAATACTTTCCTAACAATAGTATGTCTGTGTATCAAAAATGGCTTGAATCGGGTCAATATTTCCCCGAGGTTTTCGAACTTCCAGGTGTTGCATATTTCGCCCAATATTTGAGTTATCTCTATGAAAATTACAAAGCGTATTAACTATCTATCTTTGTGTCTAAAATAAATAAAATTGGACATAAATTTGAATTACCCCCATAAATAATATCAGGATTGACAGTTAGACCCGTCGGAAGAAATTCGGAGTGCACTATACCCCAATAATCAAAGAAAACTGTCAACATAACCTTGTTTTTTGACCTGCTACTGATCGTTCGGATATTCCAACAATACTGGTAAGATGTCTGACTGTTAATCGTCGATACTCAAGTACCAATTCCGAAGGCCTATTCCAACATTCTGAACGTTTCGGCATCAGAAATTTTATTTCGCTTAGAAAATTAAATGGAACTTCTTTGTTGATCAATTTTACTCGTCGTAAAAATCGCCTATGCACTTTATATACCTGCCTAAACACTACTGATTCTTTGTGCCAAATGTCATACCAACATAGAAAAAAATATTTCGGCGAATGGTCCTATTTTATTTGCTCATAGAAGTACGTATTAAAGTACATTTGCATATCTAAAAAACTGAAGAAGAAATTTTAAAATTCGCTGGCTTGAAACAATTGACAATTAGGCTCTCCAAAAACCGCGAAATTATTCATTTTATTTTAAGCTGAAGCTAACGTTTCTTTTTATTTTGTTTTTATATTTATTATAAATTACTAATCCGAAATTGGTTATAGAAAAATTTGTTGGCTAACTTTGTTCTATTCCCATAACTTTTTTTATTCTACGTCAATACGAACTTTATTTGGAGTTCGTCATTAGTTTATGCTTAAATTTATGCCTGTTCGATAAAATATGAATCACCTGTTTTACCGCTAATAATCTTGTGTGTCAGCGCTATCTATCAATTACCAACCCACAAGACGTCACCAGAAATTATAAGGGCGCATTTAGAATTTCAACATGCATTATGTTTGACAATTTCGTCTTCAAACTTTCAAAATATTACCATACCATATATGGTATATATGGGGCTAATCATTGAAAAGTTTATGCGATCATTGATACCGTCGATAACCTGCGTCACCATAAGTAAACTGTTTCATCAACCTTGATACGGAAGGAACAGGGTGTGTACAGGATAAATCGGATTCTGCGTTAGTTTCTATTCTTGATGAGGCATTAAATGTGTTGATTAATTTTGTATTTAGTGGTGGGAATATTTTGGAATTCTCTAATTACTGGTACTTTTTCAGCAGGGATCTTGTCCTATATATTTGCTGCAGTTACAGGGGAGCATCCTAAACTTTTACTGTTTTTTAATCATAGAACAGTTTGCTGCTTGCCTCCTTTTCGGGTGGATTACAGTTACTGAACTGAAAGACCCACCCGCTGTTCCAGAAATTAAATTTGAATTACAAACATAAAATCGGTACAAGTTTGTAAATAAACCGATAATATAAACCATCTTTATGAAAATCTATTAAATATATACTTTATATTGATTTTTTTGGTGTGTTTTTGTCTCTTGGGCGACATTAGCATTTTTTCACATAAATATTTAAATATGTCTCATTTTTTTTATACCCTGAACAGTGTATATTAAGTTTGTCACAAAGTTTGTAATACCCAGAAGGAAGCGTCGGAGACCCTATAAAGTATATACATATTTAATGATCAGTATGTCAAGCTGAGTCGATTTAGCCATGCCCGTCTGTCTGTGTGTCCGTCCGTCTGTCCGTTTGTCTGTCCGTCTGTTTGTTTATATACGAACTAGTCGCTCATTTTTTAAGACATCGTTTTGAAATTTTGCAAATATCATTTTCTCCTCAAGAAGCAGCTGATTTGTCGGAACTGCCGATATCGGACTACTATAACATATAGCTGCCATACAAACTGAACGATCGGAATCAAGTTCTTGTATGGATACGTGATATGCCAGCTTTGCTTATATAGTCAACTGGCAGCTAGCATCCCGAGAATTTACCGCGTGACTGTTAAATCACATAACATCACGGCGCGACAGTCACCTAAGCACTGGCCAGACGCGGTGCCTGCTTTGCTTATATAGCCAACTGGCAGCTAGCTTCCCGCGAATTTACCGCGTGACTGTTAAATCACATAACATCACGGCGCGACAGTCACCTAAGCACTGGCCAGGCACGGTGCCTGCTTCGCTTATATAGCCAACTGGCAGCTAGCATCCCGCGAATTTACCGCGTGACTGTTAAATCACATAACATCACGGCGCGACAGTCACCTAAGCACTGGCCAGACGCGGTGCCTGCTTTGCTTATATAGCCAACTGGCAGCTAGCTTCCCGCGAATTTATCGCGTGACTGTTAAATCACATAACATCACGGCGCGACAGTCACCTAAGCACTGGCCAGACGCGGTGCCTGCTTTGCTTATATAGCCAACTGGCAGCTAGCATCCCGCGAATTTACCGCGTGACTGTTAAATCACATAACATCACGGCGCGACAGTCACCTAAGCACTGGCCAGGCACGGTGCCTGCTTCGCTTATATAGACAACTGGCAGCTAGCATCCCGCGAATTTACCGCGTGACTGTTAAATCACATAACATCACGGCGCGACAGTCACCTAAGCACTGGCCAGGCACGGTGCCTGCTTCGCTTATATAGCCAACTGGCAGCTAGCTTCCCGCGAATTTACCGCGTGACTGTTAAATCACATAACATCACGGCGCGACAGTCACATAATCACTGGCCAGGCACGGTGCCTGCTTCGCTTATATAGCCAACTGGCTGCCAGCTTCCCGCGAATTTACCGCGTGACTGTTAAATCACATAACATCACGGCGCGACAGTCACCTAAGCACTGGCCAGGCACGGTGCCTGCTTCGCTTATATAGACAACTGGCAGCTAGCATCCCGCGAATTTACCGCGTGACTGTTAAATCCCATAACATCACGGCGCGACAGTCACCTAAGCAGTGGCCAGGCACGGTGCCTGCTTCGCTTATATAGACAACTGGCAGCTAACATCCCGCGAATTTACCGCGTGACTGTTAAATCACATAACATCAGGGCGCGACAGTCACCTAAGCAGTGGCCAGGCACGGTGCCTGCTTCGCTTATATAGACAACTGGCAGCTAGCATCCCGCGAATTTACCGCGTGACTGTTAAATCACATAACATCACGGCGCGACAGTCACCTAAGCACTGGCCAGGCACGGTGCCTGCTTCGCTTATATAGACAACGGGCAGCTAACATCCCGCGAATTTACCGCGTGACTTTTAAATCCCATAACATCACGGCGCGACAGTCACATAAGCATTGGCCAGACGCGGTGCCTGCTTCGCTTATATAGACAACTGGCAGCTAGCATCCCGCGAATTTACCGCGTGACTGTTAAATCACATAACATCACGGCGCGACAGTCACATAATCACTGGCCAGGCGCGGTGCCTGCTTCGCTTATATAGCCAACTGGCAGCTAGCATCTCGCGAATTTATCGCTTGACTGTTAAATCACATAACATCACGGCGCGACAGTCACATAATCACTGGCCAGGCACGGTGCCCTCTTTGCTTATATAGCCAACTTCAATATTTTTCATAGAAATAATGTAATATTTGTTCAGATCGGCACACTATAGCATATAGCTGCCATACAAACCGAACGATCAGAATCAAGGGCTTGTATGGAAAACTTTTGCATTTGACGTGATATCTTCACGAAATTTGACATGGATTATTGCTTAAGGTAACAATATAATCTCCAAAAAAATTGTGTAGATTGGATTACTGTAACATATAGCTTCCAGACAAAATTAACACATAGATACTGAAAGAAATGCATCTGTGAAGGGTATATTAGCTTCGGTGCAGCCGAAGTTAACGTTTTTCCTTATTTTAATTTCCGCCACTCACTCATCAACGGAAAGTTTGACAAATATTCTCGATTTTGCGGTTTCAATGATTTCGACATTAGCGCCATCTATAAGCCATGGAATGTATTTTATCGAGTCGTTAAATGAATTGAGTGTCATGAAAATTTTGCTTTCAATACCTCTTCAATGAATTCAACGAAATTTGTTACGATCAAATCTGTAAGTTTTTCAATCGAAACGGATTCAATGATTAGACCCAATACTTAGTAATCGCGAACCTGTGTTAGGTTATTATTCTATAAATAGTATACATATATTGAATATCCACAAAAGATTCAATGAAGGTCATGAAGTTATCGAAAACTTGCCTCATGCGACGTCCACCTCTGTTAATGATGATAACAGTGCTTGAAAATCGTCCTGTTTCAGATCAGAGAAACAGCAAAGTATTTTATGGATCGACTGAATACATTTAAGTTAATGTTATGGGTATTAGCGTGTCAATGCTAGACTCACAAGAAAATACTTGAATCTTATGAAAAAAACGGCATTGAGTAGAGTACGCTAAAAAGATGCTTGACAAAGTATCTGATGACAGGAATGGCGCTCCAAAATGAGCTGAAACCGAGAAAGCAAAATTCGCTTTGCAACGATGCTGAGGATCATGTCCTCCAAAATCAGTCGAAACCGAAAAAACAAGATTCACTGCACTAAAAGCTATCCCAGTTGAGGCTTATAACAAGCCTATGAATAATTGAATTAAATGTTGGTATGAATGCTTTGACTCAGAAGCCAATTTAGAAGGTAATATTTGAGATAAGTATTAAAATACGTGAAAATGTATTTTTTTTGTCAATCCGGGGCAATTTTGGTTAGATGGTTGATCAATAGTAAGCCTTGTTCACGTTTTGAGTTTGTCACTTCGTTTTTGTAACGCGAAAAGTCTCATACTCAAGGTGTTGACAACTTCATACCTACATATGTACATATGTACCAATGTATATACATACGTATATGTTTGCATACATATTGCTACGTTCCACATCATGTTCAGCAGTTCCCACCACAATAAGGTTGATGAGATGCAATACAATAAAATATAAAAACCAAACTGAACGCATTGCGAAAACGCGAGCAAAAGTAGTTCATGCATAAATTTTTGCCAAATACATGCATAATTGTTATTGTTGACATTATCAGCAAAGAGTATTTTGTTGTCACACAAATTTAATTTCATTGCAAAAACCACAAGCATTATTCAAGTGCTGATACTTGTATTTTTAGTTGTCGCTTGACGCATTAATCACAGCTGAGAACAGCGCACAAGTGAAATATTTGCTTGAGTAGGATCGGAGCAGGCGCATAACTCTGCGACTAACTTGACCGCAAAATATTCAAAAATATCAAAACTAGAATGTGAAAAAAGCAAACAAGGCGGGAAATTAGATAAATGGGACTTTGTGCGAACACGCCAAAGCGGCACAACTTTTTGAGTGTAAAACAGTGGATACGTTTTTGTATATATTTTACATATTTTATATTAATTTGTTTTTATATTTAATAAATTTGTAATTGATCAATTTCACATAATTCGATTTTATGAATGTACGTACGTATGTATGTCAGGGTTGGTACTATAAAAAGTGGTATGAGCCACCAGACTTCCTTTGAAAAAATAACAGTAATAGCAATTAAGGAAAGGCAAGGATCGGGCGTCGTCGTATAATCAAAAGGCGTGTGAAATGTTTCGAGATATGCATACTTAAATACTTCTTATACGAGCCTATTTAGTTTCATTTACATATTTTGCTGAATAAGAAACTCTGATTATTTTGACCTTCTACCAATTCTATTAGTTAAGCTATTGCAAGCAACCGTTAGGTGAAGAAAACTACATAACAAAATTTTACGAAATTGTCAAATTTTAAGCTTTACTGATATATTGGGTAGTCGAAAAAGTCTTTTCGTATTTATAATAAAACTTCAACTTATTTTTTTTTATTTTTATACTAATAAATAAATAAACAAATATGTACCATAGACCAAAAGTCTACCACTTTTTTTCCATTTTTTTGCATTTCATCGCTAGAGACATTATTCTATTAGTGTATTAGTGTAAAACTTTCATCAGTGTAAATCATAATTTCCAGAACGGAAGCGAGCGAACCGTTGTTGTGCTACACGAACTTATACAGCATCGTCTCCGCAAGCTTCACAAATTTCATTGGTGGCTTGCGTGGCATTCTTCCCTTTTTATAAAAAAATTTCAAAATATAGCGAATTTCTTCATTATTTTCACTCATATTTGAACAGCTTTTTTCAACTTCTCTGAATATTATTAAATTAATTATTAAATTAATTTTTTTAGTTAAATTAAGCTTAAATCTCAACTTTCCAACACTATATGGTATGACACAATGTGATTGGTAGCACTAGAGTTATACGACTACAACGACATCTATAAACAAATTACGAAGAGACTTTTTCCTAATACCTACCTAATACATCTCTGCAAAATTACAACTCGTTTTCAGTTTTTAAATTTCTTTAATACTTATCTGATATAGATATGAAGAAAACATCTGGAAAGAGCCATACAAGTTGAAGATATTCAAGTGTTTCATGACGGTCTCAAGTAGATTCGTTGACATGCCTAAGTAATTAACGTGATGAAACGAGGAATTGATTTCGTACCATGATTGGTATAGCATACATACATATTTATTAGCTCAGATTTTGATAAGTCGTTAACTTGTTTTTTTATATCGTTTAGCACTGACCTGTTTTAAAATCTTTGAAATTTTCGAATTTTTAGATTTCACGATGATGGCATTTAGGTATTCCATGCGTGTCACGGCTTCATTATTGTCTTATTTAAATCTGTAACATTTCGAGGATATTATCGTAAATAAAGTTGATTCGAGTAATGATTTTGGTTATATAGTTATTAAAACTTTAATCGTCTTATTCTCGACACTGTATTTTCAAATAAGGTTATAAAGATTTATCGTAAAATCAACCGATCTTTATAAAATTTTACACAGGTCTTCGAATATAACTTACAAAGTCTTGAAGAATTAAAAAAAAAACTAATTTGTGTTGTGGGTACTTTGTTGAATGGTTGATACATTCAGGGCCATTCTTAAATGTTCCCTGTCTGGAGACATGGGGGATGTCTTCGTCACCCTCCGTTAGAGGTCCTGGAGTCCTAATTTCTGTACTCGATGTCGTTGTCATTGTCTGAGCGTTAGTCGTCAAGGTGTTTGTAGTTGCTGTTTTGGTTGTTTATTGTTAGTAGCGAACATTGTTGGTCCCACGAGTAAGCAGGAAAAGGTTCGCGATCAGTTATTCGATTACCGCCTATTGACCATTCCGCACGGGTACCTCGACACCTTGGCTTAGGGTGGTGTTGGTGTCCTCACACTTGCGCAATGGGAGATTGACGTAAAACCAATGGATCCGGATCCGGATTCCCTCTTCGGAAAATAAATAGAGCTTTGAAAATCATTTTTTTCCCATATATCTAAACTAAAATACCCCGTTGGTATACTATCAATATAAATATCAGTGTTTTAATAAACAACAGTGCTTTTAAATTATGAAAATAATACAATCTTTCACATAACCTGAAGCTTTAATCTGACTTTATACTGATCTTAATGAAAGTTCTTATTGTTACTTCTATAAGTATGAAAAGGTTTATTAAAACTTAATACAAATACATCCAAAACACCCTAAATGTAGGCTACGCTGGTTGGAAAAACCATTTCGAATTTGCAAGCAGTTAAAAAAATTGCCCAGTGTTCACCGTGTACTTCGCGATAATCAAAAGAAAACATTTCAAGCGTTGCCCTAAACATTCGCGCCTTAAGTATAGAAGTATTTTTGTACATACGGTACATATATAATATATTTATAGTGCGAGTAGATTCACAGAATACAAATATACTTCCTAGTTCTTGGGAATATCGAGTGCATTGAGACTTTCAAAAATGAACTTTAATGAACGTTGTTTACAATTTGAGTGCAAAATAAAAGCAAATCCATTGTAAAATTTGAAGGGACAACTTCTAAAAATAATTGAATACTGTGTACAATTGCATTCTTTAATTACTTTATACCTCGTTATTAAATTAGATGATTATGCGCGTCTTCACTTTCATTAACAGTTTTTATACCCTGAACAGGGCATATTAAGTTTGCCACGAAGTTAGTAACAACGAGAAGGAAACGTCGGATACTCTATAAAACATATGTATAAATAAATGAGCGTCTGTCTGCCCATAAGTTTGTCTTTGAATACGCAAGCTCAGTTTTTGAGACATCGCACTTAAATTTGTCGGAATCGCCGATATCGGACTGCTATAGCATATAGGCATGGCAACGTAAAATATTCGAAAAAAATTCTCGGTCGGACGGCTGTCGCATTTAGCTGTCATGTGAAATGAACCATCAAAATCAAATTTTTGTTTGGAAAACCATTTGAAAACATTTGATTTTTAACATCTGAAGAAAAATTTCGAATCGTTCGGACCACCATATGATAAAATTGCCATACTTCTTTCTTTTATGGAAACTTTGTTATCTGTGAAGCTCTGGCTTCGGTGTAACCGAAGTTGACGTTTTTTCTTGTTTTTTAATTTGTTAAAACACAATTTTTCTTTTGTGTCACAAAATACAAAAATTAAAAGTTGAAATGCGTTCTATATTTATAAATTAAATCAATTATATAACTTTTTTTTCAATTCGAATAGTGGTCATCACATATTGCACATTTGTATGGGGATTGCCGTTAGAAACTTATGCAGAACCTAGTAATCTTTGTCTATACAAGAAAACGGTAGTGGGAGTCTTTGAGAAGTTTAATAGCAATGAATTAAATTAAGTGAATCAATTACAAGATGCAGTTGTGGCATTTGATTCAATTAAACATTTTACAGAGTGAAAATAAAAAAGTCAGGAATGCAGTCGGTAAAGATGACGTACATACAAGGGGTGATTAATAGTGGTTTGAGAAATTGATGTAGTAAAGCGACATTTCACTTGAAAACAGCTGACAACTTGAATTTGTGTCGTGAAAATATTAAATATAAAGTAAAGGAGAACTAATTTCAGGCGCAACCAGTGACAACTTTTAAGAATGTGCTGTGAAGCATTTCGAAATATCCGCAATACTTTAGTTTAATTATAAAGGGCAATCCATTTCGAGGTTCCCTTCTTATTTAAAGAAAAAACACTTAAACTTCAAATTGAAGGGGAATGTTTATGTATAATCATTCGAATAGAACATTCTTTGTCATACATTTTTTGAAGATTATCTCTTTCGAATAATGGTTGCGCTACGTCTCAGATGATCCATCCGTTGAGTTCAATTTTCGATGACTCTTTCGAGCGTTTCGACTGGTAACTGGCGAATTACACGCGTGATGTTTTTCTCCAAGGCCTGAATAGAAGCGCGATCGTTCGCAGCGACTTTAGACTTTACATATTCTGACAGGAAAAAGTCTAAAGGTGTAATATCACTAAGAACTTTTCAAGAGCCCATAGATTGAAGCCTTCTTGTACAATATTGTACGCTTTCAATTAAAGATCTCTATGTAAAATATGCCAAGTCGTTCTAAACGTCAGTCCGAGTTGCGAACGGCGCGGATTTGATTCCACGTGTGTACACTCTCAGCTATGGCTGCTATATTTTTTTCACTGCGTGCGTGCTTGAGTGGTCTATATTATTCAATAATGAATGTTGGGTCTTAAGATGGGTGATGGTATTGCGAATAGACCGATTATGTTGACCATAAGTTGAGCGGAGCGCGCGAAACACATTCTTTACAGAACGTGATTTTTCGTAGTAAAGTTGAACGATTTATAAACGTTTTTCAGGCGTAAGTCTTTTCATCATGAAATGCCAAACCATACTGAACACTTTGAGGCTTGACACGACCATTGATCTGTTAAAAACTGGCTACTGAAAAAATTACCTCTACTTGGATCATCCGTTAGTAAATAATATTTTATGTACTCTAGCTTTTGTGACAATGGTCAACTGCTTCAAATTCCTTCGTTAAGTATCCTTACGGATTAATCCTTTATGGATTAATTTTACGGTGTTACAAACAACCGTTAGGTACTATTATATAATATTAATATTAATAATCGATAATCTCTTTATTATTTTTCCAAATATTCTCCATATTCTATAAAGTTTGCATGCCCTTGAAACAATCATCGAAGCTCTTTAGCCAATCTGATTGATGTACATATCTCCAAAACATGCGTTCAACCACCTCTTCTAGTGTCAAAAAACGTTAACCTCGTAGTTTCCATTTTACGAATATGTCGGTTGCCTATTTCAATCCGACATATTCGTTAAATGTTTTCAGTATACACTTTATAATTCATAGATTTTCTATAGTAAGATCTATGGACGGACGTGACGTATGTATTTTTGAAATTTTCTGAAGAATTTATTTAATTTAACACACATTTGTTAGAAATTTGCAACTAAGGGTTTGCCCGCATCTGACCCTTGTTGCAAGGCACGGAAATGTAAAAGAGGAAAACCAACAAAAGTCCTACACACATAAAGCATTCACTCGTATACGTACATATATACTTATAGTTTTGGGAAATAATAGAAACTGAGAAATAATGCAAATCACACCGTAGTTCACGCCTAACAAATTCAGCCAATAAAGCATAAAACACAACAAAACTGAGAACAAACACAAACACTGAAAACAGACGTACGGCAATCTGCAGGTTAATTACAGCAATAAAATGCATAGGCGAATGCATGAACTACCTATGTACAGTGTTGTGGAAAATATTAAAATTATTTCCTTGGCTAACATATTACTTTTTGAAAGTTATCATTGAAAAATAATTACAAACTTAAATTATATTTTCTTATTATTTTAATACAATACACATTGCGCACTATGATATACATATATGTATTCTCGACATTCAAATTGCGTGATTTCGGAACCAATCTCGTTTCCACTATTCTTAGGCCCAAATGATTCAAAATGGTTTTCTTTGATCGTTCCGATATTTCAACGATGCCAGTAAGATCTTTGACTGTTAATCTTCGATTCTCAAGCACCAATTCTTCTTCTTTACTACTTAATGCGCAAAGAGCTATAAATCTCCCGCAAAACTTTTCTCTCGAACACTCCTAAGGTCGACTCATCATATGATGTCATTGTCCATGCCTCCATATAGCAGGACGAGAAGGATGAGGGACTTGTAGAGTTTGGTCTTTGTTCGTAGAGATAGGACTTTACTTCTCAATTTCCTACTCTGTCCGAAGTGGCACCAGTTGGCAAGAGTTATTATGCGCTGGATTTCGAGCCTGACGTTGTTGTTGATGTTAATGCTGGTTTCAAGATAGGCGAAGTTATCTACGACTTCGAAGTTATGACCATCAATAGTGACGTGGGAGCCAAGACGAGCACCAATTCCTTTATTTTATTGACGTGTTGATTATCAGGTGATGTTGATGGTCGTTCTGGACGTGGTTCGTCGTCAACGCTTTCTCGACCCTAATTGAATACTTTTTACCCATCAAAAACACTTGCTCGAATTATCACCGAAGGCCTTTTCCAACATTCTGAACGTTTCGGCCCCAGAAATTTGAATCCGTACACAAAATTTAATGGAGCTTCTTTGTTGAACAATATCACTCATAGTAAAAAACGTCGAATGCACTTTATGTACTTCAGAAAGACAAGCGTATATAATTTATACGGTTTCTGGGGATTAAAAGTTTCCTGGCAATTATGTATGTATAACTGTTGTATCGGAAACATTCAATTAAAGTCTGCTTCCCTAAAGTATTTCAACATTTTATACTTATATTTGCGCTAATAGAAAATAGCAGCTGAGCACAATTCGAAAAGCCTTGAAGAGCAACGAATCGAACAAACAAATAGTATAAATCACATAGACTGACATAATGAGAAAGTGATACAATAGCGAGCTATTATAATACTTTTAAGACGTACACATTGTATTGACTTCATTTTAATCATTTCGTTGTTTCGAATAAAATTTCTTAACAAAATAGAGGAGCTTAAATGTATTGAGCAGAGAGGTGACGAATCGTTATTGCCAATGTTGCATACATATGTGTATGCTATTATACATCGCAATACTGTAAATGTGCAGTAAATGTTTATAGCAACTTGAAAGAATCAAATGGTGTGCCTACGTTGCGCGAACAGGCAGTCAGTCACTAGTTCAAACCGTAAGTTCGTTGACTATCTGCGGCAGCGATTGACTTGCACTTTGCGTATACAGAAATATCTATACTACTTAGAGCAAATGCGAATGAGTATTTTGCACTACTCGCAGCCAAGCCAACTTAACTAATCAAGCAGCCAGTCTGCATATAGCGCTGCAACGAATTGAGGAACTAAAACGCGTTGGTTGTGGCAGCATATGCACCGCTCGCCTGTGTATTCACTTCACTGCTTGTTCGCGCTGCAGTGAATGTGCCTACCGCCTGCTCACTCAGCCGGCTGACTGGTTGTACGGGCTTGTCAGCGGCGCATTTGCGGATTGCCACCAGCGTTGGCTTGACTCGATTAAACTTATTCCAACAACAAATGCTCCCACGTTTTTTTAGTACAATACGCCATAATACTTTCGCTGCACAACACGAGAATGTATACATTCGACACTTGCAACGTGGCAAGCGGCGAGCAACTTCCGTGGCATATTAAATTAATATTTTCCAGTTTTGCCTATGAGTATCGATTTCTTTTCAAATGCAAGAAAGTAATTCTATAGAAATTCTAATTATTTTAGCCGTAACGCCGATTGTCCATGGACTAGTCGTTTCGTGCTTAATGAATAATCGATTGGTTATAAATTTTCCAACTATCAAACAATGACAAATATAATGAAACAGCCTTCAATTGCATATTGATAACACTTAAAATATTTATGAGTACAAAATGGAGAGATAGAGCATTGTCTGAATCGATGAAGATGAGTGAGAACATAAAAATTATTTGCTTGTTTCGTCAGTGATCTACAAATTGTGATATTTTTAATTGAGCTGTTCACAAGTTCTCGACTGCAAAAAGAAACATTCTTATACTAAAATACATATGTATGCAAGCGCACGAGGATACCCCATTGCAAAAAAGAGAACTGTCGGTTGAAAAGCTTGTTATCCGTGGACCATCCAAAAGTTTTGCAAAAGGCACTGTTCAAATATGCTTGTCATCGACAATGACGACATAATAAAGCGTGATCCATTCGAAAGAATATTCTTTGACATTTATTTTTTGAGGATTATCTCCTTCAAATGTTGGCCGCGGCTACGTCTCAGATGGTCCATCCGAGTCCAATTTTTGACGACTCGTTCGAGCATTTCAGCTGGTAACTCACAAATGACACGCGTGATGTTTTGCTACGAGGCCTGAATCGAAACGAGATTGACGGCGTAGACCATAGACTTTATATATCCTCACAAGAAAAAGCGTAATGGTGTGATATCACATAATCTTGATGACAAATCTACCGGACCAAAACGTAAAATTATCTGCTCAGCGAAGTGTTTCCTGAATAGATCCATTAATTGATGCGATTTGTTGTTTTTCTGGAAGAAATTGCAGCTCTTGAATCTCTTCCATTTGCTCTTCGTTCCAAATGCGGCAATTTTTCTTGTTTACATAGCTAAAAATGAGCCTCATCGCTGAACAACATCTGACTCGAAAGCGTCGGTTCTTCTTGGAACTTTTCAATAGCCGTTAGTTCCTACACAAGCTGTATTTTGTACGCTTTTATTTTAAGATCTCGACGTAAAACGCCGAATCGACTCTGCACGGTTTTCGTGTATAGTCTTAGCTACGGCTGATTTATTTTCCTTACTGCGTGCTGAGCCTGGTTTATACGGTCGAATCCAATCTTGTTGCTGGGTTTCCAGATGGGTATCTATACTGAATAAAAAAAACGTAACAGCTTGACACGACTGACACCTGTTTTGTGGCAGACAGGCTATTGAAAAAACTACCTCTACTAGGATCACCGAAATTTTTTTCTCTTATTATATATTAAGAATCTACATATATATACATATATTAAGAATCTACATACATATATCTATATTTGTATATAAGTATATACTTCTAGTTTAAGATGGCTTCTGCAAAGTGCCATAGACCTTTTTTCGGTAATATCATATTTCGTTATCGGACGAGATATGGATAGGCTTGATAAATATACTTTTGCATCAAATATTTTAGTTTATAGAAACCAACGAAAAATGTTGAATGGGAATCAATGAGTGCGTTGGGAATACATTTATAAAATAATATAACATATTAGGTTCCTAATTTTGAAAACTTTTAATAATGAAATGTGTGGCAATGCACCAACTGATTACTAACCTCTATTAACCCTATTATGCAGCGAAGTAAAATTAGTGCGGGTTGAATTTCATAATACCTTCGCTAATGTCGCTCTCTCTGCTTAATTTTATTACACTCGTATCACGCACAATCTTTCACACAAATATCGACATATAGCATACTTTTGCATACATATTTGTAATGACAATGCATCGGGTATAAAATGTAAAATGATGTCGTATGAAAGCTGTATCTTTGCAAAAGGGGAGTGTGTTTGGCTTTCAGGAGGCATGTCGCCCTCAGCTTTGATGTTGTGTACCATATATTTTTTATACGCAAACATTTGTATACGAAATTGCACATAATGGATGTACTTTAGGGTGATCCGTTTTCTTAGTATAATTGACTTTCTGGTATTAGTTTTGCAATGCATAATAGTGGAAGAATAGTTTATAAAAAAAGAAATGATTATATTATTTTTAAATTTCTCATTTCTGACATTATTTTACTGTATATTTTTATATACTTGTATGTATTTAGATGCAGCATAGTGTATTAATATATTTTGGAGTGTTAACATATAACAAAAAATTAAGAAGATTCAAAGTAATTTAGATTAGCAAAGTTATATTCGTTGAAAAAGATATATCGGGTGATCCAAGTAAAAGTACTTTTTTCAATAGCCTTTTTTGACAGATCAAGCGTGAGTCCTGTCAAACAGTTGTGTAATATTTGTTCAGTATTGTTTGGCATTTTATCATTCAATGACTTAGGTCAACATTTATAAATCGTTCAACTTTATTATGAAAAAATCTGTAAAAAATATGTTTCGCGCGCTTTGCTCAACTTATGGCTTATACTGAGCGTACAATTCGCAATATCATCACCCATCTTGAGACTCGGCATTCATTGTTGGATGAAAAGATGTCGATGAGAACGTAACCGTCAATGGCGACATATTTGGAACAAAAATAGGAATTTAAACTACTTAAGTAAAAACTTGACCAAACCAACATGACAAAATTATTCGGAAATTTAGTTTTTAGCAGGCTTTGCAAGAGTCCCGTGTTTATTGTTGGCATTACAAGCTGCTAATAGTAATTTATGTTCAGTTTGAATAAAAAATTTGTAGAGCCCGATTATTTTGTCTTTAGTCGAAAGTAATTCTTAGTAACGGAACTAAGTGCAACATATTTGAACCTGATTCTGACAACAAAGTTTAGCGAAAAGTGAATTTCGAAATGCAAAGGAAAGACACAATATGTTCGGTTAAACGCGTGGGTAGAAATGTACTGTGTCAACGGTGTCGGAAGCATGCGGTATATTACTGATAAAATGAATGACTGGCAACATATTGAAATATTAAAATATAATATAAATGTTAACGCGGATAAATTCAGGGTTTCCGGTCGTAACATGTTTCAGCAGGACAACGATCCGCCACATACAGCTCACAATACAAAGCTGTGGACATTGGACTAGACCACAAAAGCTTCAGAAACATCATTCAGTTCCTAGATCTTGATTGGATTGAACACTTGTGGGCAGATATGGAACGTGCTATCCACAAACACAACATAACATCTGGCCTACAGAAGCAGTTATAAGAATGGGGAGAAATCTCTATTATCTATCTATTATTTTAATAATAATAAAGCTTTTGTAATAATTGCAGTCAATTTCTTTCCTGAAATTAATTTTCCGAATACTTTTGTGAATTACTGTATTTATGTATATCGTTTTTCTACATGCAACAGCGGACACGCAGAGTTAATCGATTTTCGTTTTACTGCAAATGCAGGAGGAACGCAAACACATTTTTTTTTACAAACAGAAAAAAACAGAAAAAAATGCACGTCTGATGGAACACAATGCTGTCGGCGAAGGTGGAGGATCTGTCCATAAAACACAACAATAGAGCACACTCTTATTTTGGTTGTTGTTAATTTGGTATTTTGTGTTTACAAGGCTCAACCCTAAATATTTGTGTAAACAAAAGGCGATTGGAAGTTCGTGACAGGGAGTTTTTGTGTTTGATTTATTTTAGCGGCGAGATTATGCTGGTTTTATATATTTTTGTGTATTAGTTACAAATATTTTATTGGATCTATTATTAGTAATATATTAATAATGTTATGTCACGTAAAGTGATTATTAAAAATTTGTTGATATTTGACAAAAATAGAAAAAATCAATCCTACACAGAGGGAGAAGAAAGGTACCCGACCTTGGATGTGATTTCGGACCAAGTATCAACGAAGTTATAACCGCTATTTCAATTTAATAATATCATATAGCTCGTTAAACTTACATAAATGAATATTATAAAAATTAAATCCTTGTGTTAATCCATATTATTTTAAGTCATTAATTCAATAATCAAAAATTGTCATGTCTTCTCTTTTTTGTAAGTCTGTTAAGTAAGCAATTTCTTGTAAGACACTATATAATTGACAAATATTCGTTCAATATTTCTTATTCAATTAAATTGGCTTGACCGAATTTCTTTTCGTTTTGTTTATAAATTCTACTGTTATAGTTTTTGGGGAAAGGTACATTGATTGCATCAATTCTCCAACTCCAACATCCAGTTTTGAGATTACTTCCTCCATGTTTCTAATTTACTTTTAGCGTGAGATTTGAGGAAAGGAAAAAGTCGTTGGGGGCGGGATATGAAGAATATGGTAACGTGTGATCCAAATATAGGTAATTTTTTCAATAGCATTTTTTAAGAGATCATGCGTGAGTCGTGTCCAGCTGTCATGTTATTTTTTTTCAGTATTGTTTGGCATTACATCTTGGAATGTCTTGCGTCTGAAGAACGTTTAAAAATCCTTCAACTTTATTACGAAAATTTACTTTCTGTAAAGAATGTGTTTCGCGCGCTTCGGTCAACTTATAGTCAACATAATCGGCGTACTGAGCGTACAATTCGCAACACCATCACCCATCTTGAGATCAAGCATTCATTATTGGATAATATTCGATAATACCCCACGTGCAGCACGCAGTGAAGAAAATAGCACTCAGCCGTAGCGGAGAGTGTATATGAAATGGATAGTCGATTCGGCGACATTCGCAGCAACTTGGACTGACGTATGGAACGACTTGGCGCATTTTACGCCGAGATCTTAAATTGAAATCATATAAAAAATGAAGATCCGACGTTTTTTTGCTAAATTTTGCTCAGCGATAAGGCCCATTCCTGACTCAATGAGTATGTAAACAACCAAAATTTTCACTTATGGGATGAAGATCAAACTCCAAAAAAATAACGGTTTGGTGTGGTTTATGGGCCGGTGGAATTCTCGGTCCATATTTCTTCAAAAATAATGCCGGTGAGAACGTAACCGTCAATGGCGACCGTTATCAGGCTATGTTAACCGACTACTCGTCATCTCGGCGACACTTGGTTTCAACAAGATGGCACCACTACCACACCTCGCATCAATCAATGGATTTATTGAAGGAACCCTTCGATGAGCAGATAATTTCACGTTTTGGGCCGCTCGATTGGCCGCCAAGATCAAGTGATGTCACGCCGTTAGACTTTTTCCTGTGGAGATATGTAAAGTCTAAAGTCTATGCGGACAATCCCGCTTCGATTCAGGCCTTGGAGCAAAACATCACGCGTGTCATTCGCCAGTTACCAGTCGAAATGCTTGAACGAGTCATCGAAAATTGAACTCAATGGATGGACTATCTGAGTTGTAATCGCGGTGAGCATCTGAAAGAGACTATTTTCAAAAACGAAATGCCAAAGAATTTTCTTTCGAATGATAATTAATATTCCCCATTACATTTGAAGTTTCTATGTTTTATGTAGGGAATCTCGAAATGGATCACCCTTTAGATATGACAGGAATTCAGAGCAATTTCGCCATATTTTCGATGATTTGAGACGTGGAGAAATTTATACACGTGTTTTCGAAAGACCGTCTTCAAACATATGGATTCAATTTTAATGGCTTCCAAGACTGCTTGTTATAAATATTATTATTAGTGTGGACTCTTCCAAGTAAGTTATACTATGGTATCTTATGTACATATGTACGTGCTCCTAGCTCACTTGAATCGACAACAGATATTGATTGAATAACGATCATATTTATGTGTATATTTCAATACGAATTCTTACACTATCGTTTTTAGTTTGGTTGCATGAACCGTCGGGTTAGCTTTATACGATATTTTATTTTTATTTTGTTCGATCCTCAGAAATATAATTAAGTAAACTTTGACGCTACCGATCTTTCATTTGCATTTGAATATTCGTTTTCTGAGAGCATTTTACTAAAATAACAATGCTCAGTATATATAGTATATTCAATTAACAAACACTCTCACGGTAATTAAGTTACTGGGCTAGTAACTGCTTCAGATGGCAATCGGCACTCATATAGTATAACTGATTAACATTACATCTTCCGTACATTCACATACATATGTATGCGTATACAATATTTATGTAGAAATATGTGTGTGCGCATGCGCGTACAAATGTGCAATATAACGAGGGCTAATAAAATAAGATCATTAAAAATCTACAGCATCTGTGATGTTATTATACAAACATACAAACAGACTAGTATGCATACATAAGTTTGTAGCAGGAAGTGAACGACCGACTTAAACTTATGCTCCCAATCCGTGGAGAATAGAGTGTACTAAATAATAAAGTCATAAATGTGTGTGTCTATATGTAAGTATTTGTATGAATGCACTAACGTTAAGCGTAAATATATATATACATACATACATATTACATTGCAGTGTTCCGATGTGAGCATCTTAGGTGAAATCGACAGTACGTTCGTAAAAGCTATCAATTTAATATTTGAAAATCATGTCATTGCGTATTTATGCACCAATGTAATTACAACCATTTATAGTGCATATGCATGTATTGCATACATCTATACCTCTATGTACAGTACAAGATTATGAGCGTTTATTGTTGTTAGTTTAATTGTATTATGGACAATGATATTGATATTATTGTTGCTAGTGCTTGTTGTAGTTGTACGCCATTACGGTAAATTGTCGTAACATAATTACGAGGTATAAGCGTTAAGCGTATAATTTGACAATATTTTTTCGTGGACAAAAGATGCCCCTGCAATGACAATATGAACAAATCATGACAAATTCAATAAAATAGTAAGTCGACGCATCGAAATTGACTTACAGTATTTTGCTGAATTTAAGCAATTATGTACTACATACATAAGTATGTATATGATTAGACAACTCTATAAAACGACATTTTTTTATTGTCCTGGTTGCAAGTGTGCTTATTACGAATTTATTCATGAAAATCTTGATTGTGCGCTTGTTTTTATGTAATGGCATTTTTTATATTTTGATTGGCTTGTTAGTAATTTATTTATTTAGTTATGATAAGGGATTGTGCCCCTCTTTCGCATATGTATATAAGAATCATTTGAACCCCACTCTCAGGCTCTTTACCGAAAATATGCAAAAAATTATGCAGAAGGTTTTAAGGGGGTATTCTCATGTAATCACTTCGAAAATTCAATTTTTCTTTTTATTTTGACAGTAAAACCTATTGAAAACATGTTGTAAAAAATTCAGACCGAAATTCATAGTATTTGTTAGTTACAGCTCATAGTCGCCGACGTGTCGTAAACGACTGACGACGGCCTTATCTAACACATGGATCAATACAATGCTTTCATCGGAGCCCCCAATAATACATGCTTTTTGTAAGTATTGTTTGGTTTCAATTGATTAGGTGGATGTTACACCTTTTTCCACCTTGGTCGGGTTCGAGGTCGACCTAAAACCTCTGCCGTGCTAAGGGTCCGGCACTCGGTAGCAGTGCGACTCCAGACTGAGCTGAATTTTAAATTCTACCTGCCTTTAGACTTAAACCACAGTCCCCTCGAATTCCCCGACAGGGCTAAACACAATGAGCAGATTGCAGATAGCAGTCCAAGGGCTAGCTACTCCCCGTACCAGATTTAAGTCTCCCGTCAGACCTTGTAGCTTTTACTACTACCAGTTGAACATTTATCAAACTCAATGACTGATGATATTTGTCGCTTGAACTTTAAAAGTCCTTTCAATAGAAAGTATCTCATTCAAAGTCTATGATATCAGTTCAAGCTGGGTATTATAGCTCTATTTCTGACAATACAATGCTGAAATTGAATTGCTAAGGTAAGTCAAATAACAGACTTAGCGCATATTCGATTCTTGTCGCCTTTTACGGTTGGCATACCTTACCGCGCGCAAGTTCTACCATCGGGCCACTAGAGGAATCTAGACCTACCGTCTACTAAATATCAATGAAAATCTCCCTTTGCGTTACAAAAGTAGTTTACATGCTCTCAGAAAAAACGATGTCGCCAAATTCAATGAAATCGGTAAAAGTTATCAGTGGAAGTGAGGTCTAAGAAATCAGAAATTTAGTATCTCATCAATTAAGAAATGTTAAAGCAAAGTGGTGGATGTGAAAGAATATTAGGGGAATTCTCTTTCTCTTGCAAATCCCTTACGCGGTGCACGGATTGTACTGATTTCAAAGTTTTCCCATTTGTGAAATGACACAAGAACTAAACACACGCAGAAAATCTTTTCAATGGTTGTAAAATGTGACAGGCCAAAGCTCATGTTAATTTTCGCGCAATGACACGTAAAAAAATAATTGTACCCGTGTGCCAGCTGTTATATGTACTTCATAAAGACATATGTACATATTTTGCCGTTAAATTGTTGTGGAAGGTTAGTTTTAAAAAGTTTTTGTAATTTCTGCTTAAATTAGACAACAGTTTTTAATAAAAATGAATGGAGAAGGTGCGCCGCAAGCTAAAGAGAAAAGGCAGCAGTATAATAAAAAGTAGAAGAAGATTGGTAACATAAGATAGTTTAAAGCTTTTCTTCCAATTCATATACCACCAGATTCTGCGATGGGTGCTCTCGTGCCCTTGCATATTTCGGGATAGGATTTTTGCATTTTGTGTCATCGTGCAATCTTGTAAGAGCAATATAATCCCCCTATTGTTTTGATTACATTAGTAGAAAATTTCTGAAGTTTGGTATGGAGATGTTTAAAGATGGGCTGTTTGTCGGTCCCCATGAAAAATACAGTTTTTACATTGGTAAAATGTTATTATAAAAAAAAAATTTGTAAAATTTAGTATTGTTATTGGAAATTTCTCTAGTTAACCAGAAATAACATAATTATGAAGAAATTTTGCAAAATATGCTGACAAACTTGAAGATTCTAAGAGCAAATATAAGTATTAAGTTAAGACTGTTTCTGCAATCATCTGTAGAAATCTTCGTATAATTTATGAATTTATAGTGAGAAACAAAGAGAGCAGTTCCACTTGGATCTAAAAGTGATGGACTAAAGGTATCAAGGTTGTTGGTATCGACAAATTATTACCGGTCCTCAAGAAAATATTGTCAACTAGAAAAATATAGATACATTGTGACAAAAAAGCACCTGGAAATTTTAATTGAGTTCCCCGGGTAAATTATTATATATTTCAAAAAAATGTATTTTGCTAAGTTGGTTGAACTGTCCTTAATTCCTACGCCAAATATGAGCGCGATCTGTCAACCAGTTTTTTTACAGCAGCTGTTTCAGTCTGTATACCTCAGTGCCTTACGATTTTTATAATGGATAAAAATTTCGAACAAAGAGTTTGTCTCAAATTTTACATTTATAACCAAATTTCGTATGAGGAATTCTGGCGAATGTTGGAAAGGTCTTACGGTGATCCAGTTTTATCAAAAACACAAGCCTACGAGTTGTACAAAGCCTTCAAAGAGGGTCGAGATAACTTTGAAGACATGCTTCGTTCTGTACGACATTCAATCTCTCCAACTGATGAAAATATTACAAAAGTGAAGGATATGGTGCTTGAAAATCGTCAGACAAGTGTTAGAGAGATGGCAAGAAAGCTCGACAACTCTCGCCAGTCCGTTTGAAGGATTTTGATGGATATTTTGGCTATGAATCGCGTTCTTGATCGACTCGATTGTGACCGAATTTAAAGCCAAAAACACAAAGAATACCATAAACCACCGTATTTACCAGATTTAGCACCGTGGGAATTTTTTTTTCGTTCCCCAAACTGCTATTGCCGCTGCCCGTTTTCAGTCGATCGAAGAGATAAAAAAAATTTTGAAGAAGCTGAAGGCCAAACAAAAAGTACTTATGAAAAGTGTTTCGAGGACTGCAAAAATCGGAAAAATATTTTGCGTTTTATTTACAATTACCGGGTACTTTTTTGTATCCAAAACCATTGATTGTGTCATTAATCATGCAAATATATCCAAAATTGATCTCATACCTAGGGCAAAAAAAAAATAAACGCGTAGACTTGTGTTATAGTTATATTTACATAAATGTACATACATACATATACTAGTTCCATAACTATATTTGTACGTTTTGTCCGCGCGGCTTAAATCAACCAGGCTGGGTTGATTTGATCTTAAGTGTGTAAATACAGTCTGTCAAGTAAGAGCGTGGTCGAATTTACCGACAGTTAATGAAAGATTTCGCTCTAATTCCTTCTCGAGCCGATAGAGGGAAGCTTTGTCCTAGATGCATTGTCAACAAAGGTTCAGTTGTCGTTGATCTTTTGAAAGAGAACCGCGTTAAACGCCATGAGTGCTAAGTACGCGTTGCGCTACGACGCTGTGTTCCTTTGCATCAACCCGAAAGGTCCCAAAATGTCGCAATCAGCGGCTGCTAAATACATATATGAGAAAGTCGAAGACGTGGCTAAAAATGTCGATGATTTACCAGAACGTGGTTCGATAAGAAAAGTGAACAAAAACGATGAAAAAAGAATAGTGAAACTGTTTTCGCGGAGTCCTGCTTTAATACTGCAGCAAGAACAAGCAAAATTAATGGCAAAATGTTTAGATATATCCTACGAAACTATCCGAACCCTTCTTCATACTCATGAACTGAAATGGCGCAACACAATGAAGAAGTTTCTGTTGACTGAAAAACTGCGCCTCTCGTGGGCGCATGAGAATATTGATAGAGATTTTGAAAATGTCATTTTTAATGATGAATGTTCTATGTGGGCACGTTCTGTCCTCATGCGAGCCTGGTCAACTTCCACCAATAGACTTGTTCAGCGGACCGTAAAACGTGGAATAAAGGCGCATCTTTAGGGCTGCTTCTCAAAGCAGGGATTCGGCACTTTACTGACAACCTAAATGCCGAGAAAATGATAAAAATCTACAAAAAGGCTTTACTGCTATCTGCCAAACGATGGTTTATGAGAAAAAATTAAGATTGGATTCTGCAAGAGGACAACGATCCTAAACACCGCAGCAAGCTCTGTACTCAGTGGAAAACTCAATCTGGCATCGTTACATTGGATTGGCCGTCGCAGTCGCCCGATGCAAACCCTATTGAAAATGTGTGGGCATGTATTAAACAGAAGCTTCGTGGAAGACGCACATACACTTTAAAGCAGTTGTCTTACGAAATTCGTCGGATCTGAAGATCCTTGCCACTGGAATACGCCGTCAAATTAGTAGAAAGCATGCCTCGGAGATTCCAGGCAAATATCAACGCCGGTGGTGACTGGACATATTATTGACCAAATTGCATCATTGTTTGTAATGTGTACAATGTATATGTAAACATGAAAGTTTCATAAAATATTTTTTTTTTAATTATCCCGACCACGCTCTTACAGTATGTATGAGGTGGGTTCAAAAAGTATCGCGAATTTTGTGTTTTTTCAAAAGTTATTTATTTACTCATGAATCTCTATTTTGTCCCCTTCAAAGTAATCCCCATGAGATATTATACATTTGTGCCAACGGTTTCTCCAATCTTCGAGCACTTCAAAAAATCATTTTTTTTATCTTCTTCAGCTCCTCCTTCGATGCCGTCTTTATCTCGTCAAGAGAAGCGTAACGTCGTCCTTTCATGGGCCTCTTCAGTTTAGGGAACAAGAAAAAGTCACAGGGGGCCAGATCTGGGGAATACGGTGGCTGCGGCATCATTAGTGTGTTGTTTTTGGCCAAAAAGTCGCGCACAAGCAACGATGTGTGTGAGCAGGGGCGTTATCGTGGTGCAAAAGCCAATTTTTGTTCTTCTACAAATCCGGGCGTTTCTGGCGGATTGCTTCGCGCAAATTGCGCATAACTTGCAGGTAATATTCCTTATTGACCGTTCTTCCCTGTGGCAAGAACTCATGATGCACTACGCCCCTGTAATCGAAGAAAACTGTCAGCAAACTGTCGCGATACTTTTTGAACACACCTCG
The DNA here is from genome assembly GCF_023373825.1 of Bactrocera dorsalis. Taxonomy (NCBI): domain Eukaryota; kingdom Metazoa; phylum Arthropoda; class Insecta; order Diptera; family Tephritidae; genus Bactrocera; species Bactrocera dorsalis. The sequence continues at coordinate 31,513,523 of NC_064307.1, forward strand.
TATGTTTTTGTATTTTCTTGGGTTAAAGACCGTTATCTAAATGTCTGATTAGTTATCATAAATTAGTTAAGTTCTGGTTTAAGAAAAGGTTCTTTACCCAAAAAAGTAGTCTTGGTTAAGTTAATTAAAATTTAACTGACAGATGACTGCTAACAAGAAAACGGCCCAAAGTCCTTTTTAAGTCTTCAACATCGGATACGCAAATTATGAACATGTAATATTTTTCTATTTCATCTGCTTTACTCCTGTGTTTAAATAAAAAAAAATTCCCGAAATTCCTTTTAAACTAGAACTAACTTGAAGGCTTAATGACTGGGAAGGCGAAATGAGACGAAATAATCTGTAGTAATCTGTATTTACCTATAATTCTATCTTTCTATTATCAAAAAGTTAATACTATTGTGATATAAAAACATAAAAAAGTTCGATACACTATATTCATTGTTATTCACATTATATTTCAGATAAAATGCATCAATAATTGTATAACTCTGCTTGAAAGCAACACACAGTAGCCATAACAGGAGGAACATGTCCGCCATATTATTTTCTCAGGATTGTGAACAGCAAAATCAACAAACAGATGAACTGCAATCGGAGGAGCTTGCGTTTAGAGAAGACTCATGTAACGGTTTTAGTGAGGAAATAAACAATGAATCAGAAATCAGCCTACAATTACCGCCAAGTTTACCAAGTATTCCTAGTACTGATAGACCAGTTAACGACTCCTTCAATATTAAGGCTGTCGAGCCACAATTCGAGAGCGATTGCAATGGCCTCTTGAATAGTAAAATGGCGGCTTTAGCGTTGAATGAGGGCGATTGTAGTCAATGCGATGGCGGCAGTGATAGCGGCCTTGACACAGCGACCACGAAGCTTGTTGGTGGAACAATTGCTGGCAGTAATGACAACATTGACACCAATTGCAATGAGAAAGGTAGTGTCGCCACAAAAAACACAACATTACAACGTGCTTTGAGCAGTACTAGTGGTGGCTACGCCAGCAGCACGGGCGGTATAGATGATGTCAATAATCAGACGACGCTTCCTGCGGCGTTACAGCCGTCTAATGTGAGTAACGCAAGTATGCAAGGTTTAAATACATCGGGCAATTCTAGTTTGCTTAGTTGTGGCTCAGAGCTGGCGACCAGCACCACCAACGGTGCAGTGTCCTCAGCAACGCAAAGCTTTGAGTGTTATAGCGAGAACGGCAGCGAAAGTTCATCAATGCTGGGTGGTGGCACTGTGTCGACAACACCAGTGCGACGCTCAAACAGCACTAAAACGAAAATGAGAGTTTATGAGGCTGGTCGTGGCGCTTTTGCCACTCCAATGTCCCGCAGTATGCGAGAACGTGGTAAGTCCGATCAAAATTATTTAAAAATAGTGTCAAAAATGACAAACTGTTTTATTTGTGCAGATTGCAGCAGTACACCAATTTCTGGTAACTCAACTTCCGCGGCTGGAAACCAAGTTAATAGCGCAACAACTCCACGTATGCGTCCTGCTAGTGTAAAGCGTACTTCATCTTTGTCGCGTCATGTACCTGCAGTAGCGTCGATGGTAGCACAACGTCATGCTGACAAGCCACAGTCGACTAATGCCACCAATAAGACTTTAATGGCGGCACCAACTTCATCCTTTCGCTCCACTACGACGACACGTGCCACAAAACCACAGAAGCCAGATTCCTTGCCGAACACACTGAGTCGCACGCAGTCTATGAGCATGCAGCGTCTAGTACAACGTACACCGTCATTAAGTCGTGCGCGTACGCCGTGTACACCTCAAGAGGATGGCCGTTGGCCCGGCAATTCACGCACCTCTAGCACAGCTAGCGGGGCTGCGAAGCGTGGTGTCTCTGTGACCCCAGATTTGATGTCACTAAAGATGCGCTCCTCAAACATGATGGCATCGATGGAAATGAAGTCCACCAACAACAATACAAGTTCAAATCCATACAGCACGCTGCCTCGGCGGCGTAAACAAAAGTCCGTCGAAGACTTGACAGCTACGCCTGACTCGCGCAGTAGTTCAATAACGCGTGATACACGTATGACCACGTCAGTAATGGTAAGCACGCGCCGAAGTCTAGTAAGCGCCTTTGGTGCATCAACGCCACAAAGCAATCAACCGCGCTCATTGATACATACACGAAAAACACCAGCGCAGCCACCTAAAACGCGCATATACCATGAGACTAGCGTTCAGACGGCGCTCACCGGGGAAGATTTGGAGAATGTGTTTGCTGGGCGGACCCCAGCAACGCGTGCTGTAGATGCAGTTGAACAAAATGAACAGACCACACAGACTGATATACGTGATGCTGAATTAGAGCGATTACGAGATGAGGTGCGTCAATTAGCGCAGCGTGAACATGAACTGAGTGCTAAGCTTCAACGCGAACGTGAAGAGAAGTTAGCTACACAGCGTGAATTAAATTTAAATACGGAACGGGTGATGAGTATGTTGGAAAAGGCACGTTTAGCGGGTGGAAAATACGGTATTACAGGCGGGAGCGTGAGTGGCATTAGTTTGGACGGCGACGCTACTACGCCAACGTCGGACGAGGGTAGTGGAAGTGGTCACGACAGTTTACTCATGCTGGAATCGCAAATACAAATGAGTGGTCATGAGTTAATCGAGCGTCAACACGAGATTGGACAGCTGCGTCAGTTGTGCCGATCCTTACAGCTTGAAATGAATCGTTCACTGGCCGCGCAGGAATGTTTGTTGCAAGAAAAAGCCGCTATCGAGCAGGAGTCGAATGAATTGCAAGACTTTCTGCAACATGAAAAATCAGCATTATGTGATGCATTAAAAGAACTGGAGAATGAGCATCAAGCTTGCAAACAACAGTTGTCGGGACGTGAGGAAGAGGTGAAGGTTTTGCGCGATGAATGTCGTCACTTAGTGCGGCTTAATGAGCAGCGAAGGTGAGTTGAGTGCAACATACGTTAAAATCGTATAATTACAATTAAGGTTGACCTATTTCAGACAGGAGAATCGTATGCTACAATCCAAATATGCAGCACTGGAAAGTAAATCGAAGGAAATGATGATGCAACAAAACTATTCGGTCTCGGGCGCATCTGCTGCATTATCGGGCCTGCATTCCCGTTTGGATAGTTTAGTTGAACAATTGGTCTCCACTTACAATATAACTGAACACGATTTGGAGGTATGACGACAAATATTTTCACTTGTGGTATATTAAGTTTGCCACGAAGTTGGTAATACAGAGAAAAAATACAGAGAAAAAATGTCGGAGACCCTATGAAGTATACATATATGTAAATGATCACCCCTACGAGCTGAGTCAATTTAGTCTCTCTGCACTCATATGTTTATACGGAAACTAGTCCCTCAGTTTTATAGATATCGTTCTGAAGTTTTGTACATGTCCTTTCTTGTCTACTCATTTGTCAGAACCGATATCGTATAACTATAACATTAACTGAACGATCGATATCATTTTTTTTTATATGGAAAACTTTTTGATTTGACAAGACATTCTTACAAAATTCGATATATTTACGAAATTTGGCATGGTTTAATATCCAAGACAACGCAACAATTTTCGAAGAAATGTTTTAGATCGGATCGCTATAACATATAGCACCCATATAATCTGGACGATCGAAAAAAAGTATTTGTATGGGAAAACTTTTCCGTTTAACGAGGCATCTTGACAAAATTTGGCATCTCGAAAGAAATTGTTCAGATCGCACCATTGCCACTTTTATCTACAAAAAAAAAACTGGCTATTCGAATTTATTTTCTATAGTTTCGGTGCAAATGAAGTTGACTTTTTTTGTTTTAGCATTTCTCTAGTTATGTGAAGTATTAAAATCCTTGAAGACACCTTTTCATATTTAGCTTAGTAAAAATTGACGATTTTAGCCTCTTTGTGCTTGCAAAATAGGAAAAGCATTTCTTGACATAAACGAAACTAAGATTGTAGAATGCAAATGATTGTATTTATATGAACTGATATTTTATTAAAGTACTCATATTGTAAATTGTAATTGAGACTTAGATAAAATACTTCTGCCTTTTTTGAATGCTCACTTCCAATTTATGAGAAGATGGCCTGCGATGCTCCTCAAGATGACCAATGACAATTAATGGTTGGGGTGGGTTTTTCTTTTTGTATTAATGTTTTAGCTGTAGATTGATTGACTTTATTAACATAGTTAAAGTTCGCCGTTAATATAGCGCATACATTCATTTTCTGCATGTAATTAACATCTGCTCTTATAGATGCGCATCATTCAACGCATTTGTACCACCAGGGCATAATCATCTGTATGGGAGAAATACCTAATATATAGTATATGTATTTTAAAGTGGTGAATCTTGTTGCTCTTTGTAAAGTCATAAATCACCACCCACTTTGTAAAATGCTGATCATTTGATACTCATTGGATGGTTATAAGTCTGTATCGGTTTCTTTTACATGCATAAATATAGTCAAGGCGATATGTGGCTGCTTTTATATTCTATTATTAATTACCTTTCTGCAGCTTTTAGCTGTAACTTAATTAACGTTTGTTATATATCTGATACATTCCCAATGTTATAGTCTCGAGTTATAGTCTCGAGTAGTTAATTTCGAAAGTATTAGGTTATGATTATTTTGTTCGCACCGGTTATCTACACTCTGTTTAAAGGTGAGTTAACTATGTAACTATGTTAACAAATGTCAATGAATTAGAATCGTTTTTTGGGTACCTGCTACAGTATTTGGAATGTATCTGCCAGATGTTGATTGATTGATTGATAAACGAGGAATGGTACTCTGTGGTTATCACTAGGGATGTGTGCATACTTTAGCCTGCTAAGGTTATAACCCCCATTAGCAATTTGGCACGCCACATGTCATGTAGTTTTTACCAATATCTCTCTCTGCCTACTCCTTCTGTCTTGCGAAGCAGCTCCTTTATGGTTAAGGGATCCACCCTTCAAGCTTCAGGTCCTACCATGTTAGTGGATACTGCTGAGCGAGCGAGCTCATCAGCCATTTCATTCTCGGCTATATCTTCGTGACCGGGCACCCAGATGAGCTGTATGTATGTGGAAAAACTTCTTCCAGGTGTTTGTTCGCACTATTATATCCTTTTGTGGTGTGCGCATTGATGTGTCATAAGATTTAAGCCGTATTCGAACTGTTGAAGAATATGTGGTTATTGGGTTAAATACTACTATAAAACTTCAAGTTTGACCAAGTGTTAGTGTATCCCCCTTTTAGAGTCTAAACTGAAATCACTAAGAATATTGTTTAGCATCTATATTTCAACCAATATATTATGAAAAATAGTTTGTCCATAGAGGGTTACTGGTAATGTATATGTATAATATTGTTACGAATTTACTCTTGCTAGTTTACTTTGTTAGGTTCGTATCTCTGGATTGACAAATAAAATCAACACTGTTTAATTTAATTCAACAACTCTTTATTTCACAACTCGTCTACACTATAGCAGTTTACTCTTAGCACTGATTGATTACGTTGGCGCTGCCACGGCTTATATAGCCACGCACTTCTCGCTGATGCCGACGTGTCCTTCTAGAATATCGCGTCTGGAAATTACCAGAACATACGGCTATACGGCGCCAGACGCAAGCAGACAGTCGCGGCGCCAGACTCAGCAATTGTTTAACTAGACAAGCAGACAGTGCGGCGCCAGATGTCTATTGTTTCGACAAGCAGACAGCCGTGGCGCCAGATGTCTACAACAAGACAAATGCTATTCCATATACCTACAGCTATTGTTCATAATCAGGGATGCATATAGCAATACAAATAAAACTTAATACTACTTTTTGTAACACTGCCCTCCACTAAAGCCTAATCGTCTCGATTAGGCACAAATCCTCTTGAACCAAATGGGGCGAGCCTCTCCAAATGTACTACTTTCATTTTACATCGTGCTTTTCCATTTCTTTGTATGCGGTATACCACGTCATTAAGTCGTTTCATCACCATATAGGGTCCTTCCCAGGCTGTCTGTAGTTTCGGGGACAAGCCTTTCTTTCGAAGTGGATTGTACAACAGGACCAGATCACCTTCTTCAAAACCTTTTGAATTTGCCGCTTGATCGAACCGGTCCTTCATCTTATTGCTCATCAGATGCGTATGCTGTCTTACCATTAGATGCAATTCATTCATTTCTTCCTTTAAGGCAGAACAATAATCTCCATCATTTCTTACAGCTGTAGGATTCGTTCCAAACTTAAGATCAGCAGGGAGTCGCAGATCAGATCCGAAAATAATCTTTGCTGGCGTGTAACCAGTTGTCTCGTGCTTCGCTGAACGATACGCCAGCAGGAACATCTGGATGCACTTGTCCCAATTCCGTTGATCTTTATCAACGATTTTCCGCAAATGTTCTTCGAGCGTTCGGTTGAATCTCTCTACCATCCCATCTGATTGTGGGTGTAACGCTGTTGTCCGTGTCTTGTGGATGCCCAATAATGTACAGACTTCTTGGAAAATGGAAGATTCGAAATTCCTGCCTTGATCTGAGTGTAATTCGACGGGCACTCCGAACCTTGTTATCCAATTTTCTACAAACGCTTCGGCTACTGTCTTCGCTTCCTGGTTTGGTAAGGCATATACTTCTGGCCATTTACTGAAATAGTCCATGACAACCAGTAGATATTTGTTTCCGGCCGTACTGGTTGGGAACGGACCTGCAATATCCATTGCGACTCGTTCAAATGGTGATCCCACGTTGTACTGTTGTAGCCTACCGCGACTTTTGGCTTTAGGGCCTTTAGCTGCCATGCACTCTACGCAATTACTTATCCATTCTGCTATGGAATCTCGACAACCGATCCAGTAGAACCGTTGTTTAATCTTCTCTATAGTTTTTGTAATCCCAAGGTGCCCTCCACTAGGTCCATTGTGATATTCTTTCAATACTTTCGGGATCATGGACTTCGGTACTATGATCAGCAGACGAGACTGTTTACCATCTTCGCTTTCCCAGGTACGATGAAGGTATCCATTAACGAGGTTTATGCTGTTCCATTGGGCCCAATATGCTTTTGCAGTTGGACTCTCGCTACTTATTTGTTCCTTTGGTGGTCGTACCCCATTTTCTTTGGCCATTACCAGCTTTGCAAGATCAGGATCCTCCAGCTGATTGATTCTGATGCGGTGAGGAGTCCAATCATCTTCAGGTTCTATATTCAGTAATCGCACGTCGATTATACCTTCTTTTCCTTCTGATTTGGAGCAATGTTTACATTCCAGTGGACAAGGGCGACGTGATAATGCATCCGCATTTTTGTGGTGAATCCCCTTTCGATGTTCCGTTTCGAAGTCGTAATTCTGTAATCTTTCGATCCATCGTGCAATTTGGCCTTCCGGATTCTTAAACTGTAATAACCATTTTAATGCTGCATGATCAGTCCTCAGCAAGAATTGTTGTCCATACAAATACTTGTGGAAATGTTTTACACATTCCACCACAGCTAGTAGTTCTTTTCGCGTCACACAGTAGTTTTTCTCTGGTTTCCCGAGCACTCTGCTGTAATACCCAATTACTCTTTCTTGTCCGTCGATGAGCTGAGACAGGACACCTCCAATTCCATAAGCGCTCGCATCTGTATCCAGGATGAATTTCTTTCCAGGTATTGGATAAGCCAACATCGGCGCCGTACAAAGTAGTTCCTTAAGCTGCTCAAACGCTTTTTCTTGTTCCAACTGCCATACAAACGGGCGATTCTTCTTTGTTAAATCATGTAAACTTCTAGCCACGTTCGCAAATCCAGGTACGAAACGGCGGTAATACGTGCATAAGCCGAGGAAGCTGCGGAGTTCATGAATGTTGGTGGGTCGAGGCCAATCTTTCACTGCTTTTATTTTTCCTTCCTCGGTGTGAATCCCGTCAGTTGACACTTTATGTCCGAGATATGTGACCTGCTTCTTCCATAATGAACACTTTTTGGGATTCAAGCGTAATCCGGCTGATGCTATTCGCTGAAAGACTTCCTCTAGATTTTTCAGATGATCATCAAAACTTTTTCCCATGATGATAATGTCATCAAGATACACCAAACATGTCTTCCAGTTGAGTCCTTTTAACACATGTTCCATCAGTCGCTCGAACGTTGCAGGCGCATTACATAACCCAAATGGCATCACAGAGAATTCCCATAACCCGTCGCCCATACTGAAAGCGGTCTTTTCACGGTCACATTCATCGATCTCGACTTGCCAATATCCACTTTGTAGATCTAATGTAGAAAACCATTTCGCTCCAGACAAGGTGTCTAATGTATCGTCGATTCTTGGTAGAGGATAACTGTCTTTCTTTGTGACATCATTCAACTTCCTATAATCTACGCAGAAACGGGTGCTACCATCTTTCTTTTTAACTAAGACGATAGGTGAGCTCCATGGACTTATTGAAGGTTCGATTACACCGTTTTTGTGCATGTCTTCAATAATTTTGTTAGCATCCTCACGTTTTGCTAGTGGAACCCTACGCGGAGCTTGTCGGATTGGTTTAGCGTTTCCAGTATTTATGCGATGTTTGACAATGCCGGTTCTTCCTGTGTTTCCTTCGTTTGCAAATATGGATGCGTATTTTTCTAATAGTTTTTCTGCTTTTAATTTTTCCTTTCCATGCAGTTCGTTCAGCAAATTATTTAGGAGTGTAGGACTTATCTGCTGTGGCTCAATAGTAGGTTTCTGTTGTGACCGTTCGCATCGTGCTATTGCACTTATATTCTGGCACTGTCCAATTACGGCTCCTTTCTTCAGACTTATAGGCGTGTTGAATTCATTTACTACTCTGACCGGAATGGTGGCGTCTTCACTAGTTTTCACAAGCGTTCTTCCTACCAATATGGGTGTATCTATTTTTGTTGGTTCCACAATCCACAACTCTTCAGTCCCACCTCCTCCATTCACTTTGGCCCATACAATCGCCTCAGATTTTGGTGGAATACTCTGATTATCATCAACAATTACCCTCTTACTTTCAACGTTGGTCACATATCCGGTGTTTATAGGCATCTCCATGTTCTGGCAAAACAGCATTTGCTTGTTTAAATCCAAAGTAACCCCGTGATCAATCATGAAATCTACTCCCATTATAATTTCATCCGTGATTTCTGCTACGATGAAGGTGTGATTAACTTCCAGGGTACCAATCATCACTTCGCAAAACACTTTTCCCGCGACAGCTGCTTCCTCTCCGGTGGCCGTTCGAAGCTTGCAACCGACTAATGGTTCAACCGTTCCTCTTACCACATCCGGTCGGATAATTGAATGTGTGGCACCAGTATCCAAAGTAAGCGTTGACAGTCGTCCATTTACGATACCGTTGATACTAAGATTGTTGTCATGGCGACCTATTTGTGATATCGAGATGGTGGGGCAAATAGTTGTGGGAACCAGCTCACGCCCCTTTGAACTGTTCCGTTTTAGTTTAACGACTTGTGAGATGTGGATGCTCCGTCCTCGTTATCTGTTGGTTGTTTCCGTTTTGATGGGTTTACTTTTATATTGCAATTTCGGGCAAAGTGACCCGCTTTTCCACAGTTGAAACATCTGCCTGTTGTATTTACTCGCGGTGCAGCAATTGTCTTCAGAGTCTTCAATATTTCCTCCATCAGCGCCGGTTGTTCCATTTCAACCCTTTGTACTTTGGGTGCTGGTTTACTTAGTAGGGAAGCTGTTTCCTGTGTGAGGGCGTGCGAAACCGTTTCAGCAAACGTTCTTTTTGGCATTGCATATGTGGCGCGTTTGGTGTCCACATCACGAATTCCATTTATGAAACATTGAATTTTTACCCTCTCAATGTAATCCACAGGTGCATCTGCATTTGCCAAATGAGCCAGTCGTTCTATTTCAGTTGCGAACTCTTGCAATGACTCGTTCATCTTCTGACCCCTATTTTGCAGTTCGATCTGGTATATTTGTTTCCGGTGCTCACTACCATAACGTCTTTCTATCGCACTCATCAATGCCTCATAGTTGTCCCGTTCACAGTCTGGAATAGTCTGAAGGATTTCTGCTGCCGGTCCTTTCAATGATACAAACAAGGACGCCACTTTGTCCGCTGCATTCCAGTTATTGGCCGTTGCTGTCTTTTCAAACTGAAGTTTGAAAATTTGAAATGGAATACTTCCATCGAATGTGGGTGCCTTCAATCTTGGATTATTTATTGATGGTGCAGGGCCATGCAGTTGCAGTTCTCGCATACGATTACTCAGTTGAAGAAATTCTGATTTTAAATTTTCTTCTTCATTTTTTAACGTGCTTAATTCCTCTTCAAATTTTGAAAATTTCTCTTGCACTTGTTTTTGTACTTGTGTAGTATTTTCTGTAATCTGTTGTACCAAACGCTTTTCTAACTGCGTATTATTTTCAGTCATTTGTTGTGTAAGGCAAGACTTTAACTGCGATGTATTTTCAGCTATTTGCTGTGCCAGACGATTTTCTGTTTGCACTGCATTCTCTGTTATTTGTGATATATTTTCAGCTATTATTTGCTTAAAAGCCACTAACAGCATGTTCGTGTCTGCACTTGATGATGTTCGTTGTTCTTCTACTTTTTCTTCTACCTTTGTAGAAGTTTCTGGCCCAACAAATTCGAACTCGTCCACATTAATTCCATCCGCTTCCATTGCTTCACGTAATCGTGCCTGCAGATCCGCCTTTTGTCCGCTTATCGGCAAATTACGCTCCTCCAGTTCCTTTTTTAATTGCTGAATTCTCAATTCTCCGAATTTAACCATCTTGAATTTGGATTATTTGACAATCCCACTTCTGACACCAATTGTTACGAATTTACTCTTGCTAGTTTACTTTGTTAGGTTCGTATCTCTGGATTGACAAATAAAATCAACACTGTTTAATTTAATTCAACAACTCTTTATTTCACAACTCGTCTACACTATAGCAGTTTACTCTTAGCACTGATTGATTACGTTGGCGCTGCCACGGCTTATATAGCCACGCACTTCTCGCTGATGCCGACGTGTCCTTCTAGAATATCGCGTCTGGAAATTACCAGAACATACGGCTATACGGCGCCAGACGCAAGCAGACAGTCGCGGCGCCAGACTCAGCAATTGTTTAACTAGACAAGCAGACAGTGCGGCGCCAGATGTCTATTGTTTCGACAAGCAGACAGCCGTGGCGCCAGATGTCTACAACAAGACAAATGCTATTCCATATACCTACAGCTATTGTTCATAATCAGGGATGCATATAGCAATACAAATAAAACTTAATACTACTTTTTGTAACAATATGAAAAGTTGCTAGTAATACAGCAATAATATGAAAAATCAATCTAGCGCTGAGTTAGTTCCGATAAAATGGCATTGTATCGCATTCGCTTGCTTGTAAACTTAGCTGCTACGCAATATATGAGTATATATAAATAATTAATATACATATGATAATTAATTATAATCGATAGGATATCGGTTTCCAGCCAGAAGTACAACAAAATCACGGCAACGCCTTGGAGACACGATCAACACAAAATGTGGAAGATTATCTTGGTCGAATGCCAACGAACATTAATGCAAATGGGCTGGACTTTTGCACACATTCTCAACAGTTCTTACCACAGTCGAGTGATGGATCTTTGTCACCACAAAGAAATCAATCATTCATTGCGGCCGTAATAAGTGCCATACGTAATGCAACTACTCCGTCTAGTAAAAAACTATTGGCGCGAAATGGAAAACGCATTAGTATTGAAAACGCTGGTGTGAGTGATTCAAACGGTCAGGCTGCGACAAAAAATAATAATAACTATAATGGAGATACAAAGAATGCCGGTGGTGGTGAGTCAGGTCTTATTTACGCAATTGTCAATATAAAACATAATTTTTCTCCTGTTCATTGTTCGTTACACAGATGACTCCGATTCCACTGAGATGCTCGATTCTGAAACAGAACCCTGTTTAATGATGGATAACGTGCTGGAAGATGTGACAATGCCCGATTCTCATTCACACAATATGGTCTCATCATGTACGGGTATTATATCTCAGTTGGAAGTACCGTCGGAACTGATTAATCCCGCATCTGGCGATGAATCATTACATAACTTGTCACAAGCTATTGTTAATCGTCAAAAGATGGAATTGCAGATCAGCAACATGCAAAGTGTACAAAAAGCAACACTGCAATTGAAGTGAGTACTATATATTTTCAATGTAATAAATTAAGTACATTTATTAACGGTATATTTACACGCTCTCAATGTGTATAGTCAATGCGAGCATGATAACTCTGATGATGCTAGTTGCCATGACTCAGTGGCGGAAATGCCTTCTCTAATGGAGTATTGCACAGCGCAAGCAGTGGTGGACCAGGTGATCGAAGTGGACAGCTTGGTCACCAAATTGCTCAAAGTCCTGCGTCTCATACAAATGGACAATGATAATTGCATACAGCAACTTATTGTCGATAAGTGAGTAAAATACAGGGGAAAAATACAAAAATAAATATGTCAATAATTTTTAATTATTTTCTTTAACAGGAATAAGTTACAAGAGAATAAAGAGGATATGTTGGAGAAAATAAAAGATTTGCAGGATGTGAACATAAAGTTGCAAGATGAGCTTATGGATGCCACACAAGAGCTAATGTTAAAGAACAACGATTTGTCGAATACGAAAGCCGAAATGCAACGACACCGTAATGAGATCGATGTAAGATTTTAAAGAAACGTTAAAATAACCATCATCGATTGATCAATAATTTTTTTGCATTAGAATTGAGTTGCTTTTGCACAAGCATTTATTTTGGTTGTAGAACTCACCGATACATGGATACTTCTACACATATACTTAAACACATACCGAAGTTAGTCGCATGAACGTAACTAATTAACACACCATTATTTTTTTAATTTTATTATTATTTTTATTTTTATTTGTTTTTTTGTGAAACACACTTTGGTCTCAATATGAATTTTATGATTCGAGTATTAATTTTCCTAAACGATAGCCGAAAACGGTACGAAACAAAAACGATAAAAAATTGCGACATAATTTTTAAAAATTAGCAAGAGTAGCGACACAAAAATGTTTACAAATAAAATATATTTCCGTGGTCGAAAGCATTAAACGTTGGGTATATGATTTTTATCATTTTTTACTATTCAGTGAACACTTTTAAAAGTTCAACATTTATTTTAATTTCAGTAGCTTACTATAAGAAAACACCATTTCGTAGACTGCTAAAGCTTTATTACTTTGTTTGCTTCCTCTTAAGAGATGGCTAACTCAACAATTGTATACTTTAACGTTTACTAGCTTCGGCCATAAATTTATATGTATGTACATAGTTATATCTTTTACGTTTATTTTCGAAACTATTGAAAACAGAAACAAAATTTGCCTGCATTTAAAAGCGCAGTTAGACTTATGGTCATATGAACATTTACCAAATAATGATTTATGTAGACTTATGTATGTGCATTTCAATATTTTTTGCACTTTATAACTAAAGTTATTCTTTTATATTTTGAACGATTATTCGTATTGTTATTATTTTGTCGCAAATTTGTTTCCTATTTACATAATAAAATTTTCTACATTGATGTATGTACTATGTTTACTTTATTGACAAAAAAAAAAAGCTTAAATAAAATCATTGTTAGCTGATGCCAGTTTTATATTACTTTCATTTTTTAGTTATTATACATTATACAAATGCACATATGTATGTATATGTACATATAGTATATGGTACGTATGTACATATGTATATGTTTGTGTATGTTATTTCAATTTATTTGTAAAAAAATGCTTTTTACTACTTATGTACTTTTTAGTATATGTATTTATATGCTATTAAAATTTGGGCTTAAAAAATACTCGCAGTTGTCTCCTGAATTCAATTTCATAATGATGGCTGTTTCAAACTGCAATGACGAAAGCTTGGCAACAATAAAAGTATATCACTTTAATTTACGAAGTGATAGTCCGTGGCTGATTAGATAGCCGGAACATTTTTAGTGATTTTAAACTCTAAAATTTGGAGTAACTTTTTGATGTTTAGTGAAAAATTGCGGTTGAACCTTGAGCTCTTTAAGAGTGATCGATAATACCTTTTTCTACATAACGAAATCATAACAAGTCGCACACATTTGTGCTACGTAAATCAGTAATTCAATCAATAATTTACCTATATCCGAAAAACTATATTTTTTTTATAAGTACAATTGATTAAAAATCCGCTGAAGCAGGCTTTGGAAAGAGCAGGCAAAAGAAAAAAAGTGGCCTACTTCAAACAAAGAAAGTTTACTATCTGTTTCTCAAAATGGTTTAAGAAATGAAACTTAATGGAATATTTAGTCAAACGAGGAAGATACATATTTTTCGGAAAGATCAAATAAAGACACTG